>NC_057807.1:599247929-599350803 GCF_018294505.1 Triticum aestivum
TGATGCAAAGCTTAAATTGGTAAGGAAAAGCTAAAAAAAATTAGTTGCCTATTCACCCCCCTCTAGTCAACTATATCGATCCTTTCAATTGGTATCAGAGCCTCATCTCTTTATTAAGGACTTTCCGTTCGAAGAGTATGGTTGACACCGTAGATGGTGAGGAGGAGCACCCCCATGTGTTTCCGTCCTCGTCTACGGCCAAGGAGGGAACCTCGGTCTCACGTGAGGAATTCAATGTGGCTTTGGACACATTGAAAACCTCCATGACGTTCGAGGTCAAAGGCATGCTTAAAAACTTTCTTGATGGTCTCAAATTATCCAACACACCATTGGAAGTGGTCGATCCCACTAACAAGGTGGCGGATGCCAACTCCGACAAGGGGGAAGCTTCTAGTGATAAAGTTCCTTTATCTAGTGGTAGAAATGGAAATGGCATGTATGCTCATGTTGAACCACTTCGTACTTACGAAGGACCGGTTCCCTCCACTCATTTAAATCATGTCGGCTCTCCCCCTAAGATTGTGAAAAATGAAGATTTTGATGCTTGGGTCTATCGCTTTAAGCATCGTTTAAAACATGTTAACACTAATCTCTAGAGAATCATTGAAGAAGGTTTCTACCCGCATGACCCAAGCAACTTCACCCCTAGAGAAGCCGCGGATAATCAATTCAATGAGAATGCTCTCTTCATCCTCCAAGATGCTATTCCACTCGAAGACATTGCACATCTCCGACCATTTACCGTGGCAAAGGAAGCATGGCACCATGTTGTTTCCCTCTACAAGGGAAGCGCTAGCATTTAACGCTCCAACTATCAAGTGGTGCAAGATGAAGCCGATGAATTTGCAATGATTGAAGATGAAGAACCTCGGGTGCTTTACCGGAGATTAACCACTCTCACAGTCTCGCTCCAAGATCATGGAAGCAAGGATATGGATGACAATTGGATCAAGCGCAAGTTCCTCAAGGCCATGATGCCCTACCATAAGGCCGTGTCCTCCGTCATCCGTCAAAGGCCGGACTTCCACACCTTGTCCTCAAATGAAGTGTTGGATGAGTTTGTGGCAATGAGGATCTTGGACAAGACCGCCGACAATGCGGTGTTGCATTCTCAAAGAGCAAAGAAGCCCAACCTTGCCTTGAAGGCCAAGTTTAGTATGGAAGAATAAGAGGAAGAGGAAGATGAGGAGAGCAACCCCGAAGATATGAAATATGATTATCATGAGCACATGGCTCTTGCTTCAAGGCAATTTTGGAGCAAGAAGAACACAAGGCCCAACTTCAACAAGAACAACTCAAGTGGCTTCAAGGGAAAGAAACGTGTGAGAACATGTTACAATTGTGGCAATGTGAGCCACTTTGTTGCGGATTGCCCTTACGAGAAGCGGGAAGACAATGGTGGCAAGCTCGTCCAAAAAGACAAAGCCAAGTCCTTCCCCAAGAAGAACAACTTCACCAAGAAGACTCCAACCAAAGGGTTGGTGGCACAAGAAGAATACAATGAGGATGATGATGATGAAGATAGTGAAGTCGTGGCCATGGCCTCCGTTGCCATTGCCACCACTCCACGGGTGTCTCTCTTCGATTCACCCAAGGAGAACATCACCGCCAAGTGCCTCATGGCCAAAGCCACCAACAAGGTAACCCCCAACATCAAAACTACCATCATTACTAATCCCTCCTTGACGGATTGCATTGATGAAAATGAGGGGTCTAATGAAGAGATAAATGAATTTGAGTCTTTCATGAGTAAGCTCAAGGGCAAATCCAAGAAGCACTTTGTTGCTCTCTTGGAACAATTTGGTTAAGCTAATGACATGATCGAGGCTCATGAATAAACCATATCTAAGATGGAAGGTCATAGTCGTGACTATGCCGATGAGATATCGGACCTCTCTAATGCACTTGAGGAAGAGCATGTTCATCGTTTGGCTCTTGAGGAGTCACACAATGATGGTCATGCTAAATTAAAGAAAGATCTTGATCATGCTCTTGTTATTTCTCGTGTGCTAAACTCCGAGAAGGCTAAACTTGGGGTTGATCTTGCTAGACTAAAAGAGGAGTTTGATTTACTTGACAAGGCTCACAAGGCCTTGAAGGGTGCTCATGCAAGCCTCAAGGAGTCTCGTGATCAACTCCAAGTGAAGCTAACCAAGGAGAAAGCCACCTTTCCTCATATGGTCTTAATTGATAACGCAAATGCTACTAACCCGTGTTGTGAGCATGTGCATCTTGTGGAGGAGAATGCCAAGTTGAAGGAGCAACTTAAGAAAGGCCTTGTGTCGTGTATACAAGGTGAGAAGAATCTCAATGACCTTTTGAGCAATCAGAAGGAAGTTGTAGCCAAGGAGGGAGTTGGGTTCGCACCCAAGTCCAATAACAAGAAGAAGAATGGCAAGACCAAATGACCTCCCCCTATCAAGCAAACCTTTGTGAAGGAGGGAGAGAGTGCTTCAAGGGAGAAGAAGAACAACGTAAAGGGTGGCAACGTCAAAAAGGGCAATGCCACCTCTTCCAACAAAGCCGGTGACTTTAACCCTTCTTATGTGTTGTGTCGTGCTAGTGATGGGCATCTTTATGCTAAATTTGTTGGTTCTCCTTATGACTACATTGAATGGTCTAGTTCATTCCTAAGACCCTTGTTACTAACATCAAAGGACTCATTACAAAATGGGTACCTAAAACCAAGCATTTATCTCTTGTAGGTGTTTGCTTCGGATGGGGGATCATGGTTGCTCGATAGTGGAGCCACAAATCATATGACCGGAAGCAAGGACTTGGTGGTGGACGTGCAAAAGATTCCATCTATGCCCACCAATGTCGAGTGGGGTGATGCCTTGTCCTCCAAGGTATTGGGTCTTGGCAAGGTTGTCATTTCTCATGATCTCACGATCGAGAAAGTCATGCTTGTTGAGTCCCTTGCATACAATTTACTTTCCGTTCGTCAACTTGCACTCATGGGTTTTGCCACATTCTTTGATATTGATATCGTGGCCCTCTTGTGGAGCAAGACTCTTAAAGTAGCCTTTGTTGGGCATGTCAAAAATGGTTTTTATGTGATTAACTTTTCGGAGCGACCCACTAAGACTGCGACATGCCTAATGGCTAAAGTTGATGTGGGATGGCTTTGGCATTGCTATTTAGCCCATGTAAATATGAGATCTTTGCAAAGTCTTCTCAAGGGGGACCATGTCCGTGGACTAACCGATGTTTGTTTTACCAAAGATCGTGCTTGCAGTGCTTGTATCGAAGGAAAGTTACATGAAAAGGCTCACCCTCCCACGACTATCATCTACTTGAAGAGACCCTTGGAGCTCCTTCACATGGATCTCTTTGGGACTCCATCCTTTGATAGTCTTGGGGGTAGAAAGTATTGTTTGGTGATAGTCGATGATTACTCAAGGTACACTTGGGTATATTTCTTCAAGAGGAAGAGTGAAACTCAACAAACTGTCATCAACTTTGCAAATGAAGCTCAACGTCAACATGATGCAAAGATCTTGACAATAAGAAGTGACAACGGCACCGAGTTCAAGAACTACACCTTGGATGAGTTCCTTAGTGATGAGGGGATCAAGCATCAATATTCAGCACCATACACCTCTCAACAAAATGGTGAAGCGGAGAGGAAGAACCGGACGTTAATGGATGCGGCAAGGACCATGATGACGGAGTTCAAGTCTCCTTATAACTTTTGGGTCAAAGCCATCAACACCACGTGTCATGCATCCAATCGGCTCTATCTCCGCAAAGGCTTGAACAAGACTCCATATGAAATACTCACCGGTAACAAGCCCAACCTCAAGTACTTCCAGGTATTTGGTTGTAAGTGTTTCATTCTCAAGAAAGGTGTTCGTTTGTCTAAATTTGAGGCTAGAGCTCATGAGGGCATATTTGTTGGTTATGCTACAAACTCTCATGCTTACCGTATCCTCAACAAGTCCACGTGACTCATTGAGGAGACGTGTAACATGGAGTTTGACGAGAATAATGGCTCCCAAGTGGAGCAAAGTGGTACTTGTGATGTAGGTGACGAAATTCCTCCCCAAGCCATAAGAAGAATGGGTGTTGGTCATATCCTACCCGTTGAGGAACCCCTTATGACCGAAGGAGAAGGACAATGCTCCACTCAAGTGGAGCCATCACCGACCCAAGACCCACA
The DNA here is from genome assembly GCF_018294505.1 of Triticum aestivum. NCBI lineage: Eukaryota > Viridiplantae > Streptophyta > Magnoliopsida > Poales > Poaceae > Triticum > Triticum aestivum. Next base: position 599,252,092 of record NC_057807.1, read on the forward strand.
TGCTTCCGAAGAACATAGTGAAGGCCCTCAAACTCATGAACAAGATCAAAGGCAAGATCAACATCAAGATGGTGGTGAGCCACCAAGTGATGCTCAAGGTCAAGTTCTCCCTTCCGAGCAAGTTCATGATCAAGAGCAAGCTCAAGATCAAGATCAAGCTCAAGACGACGCTCAAGATGATCAAGTTTCCGCTCCTCTTTCAACTCCTGAGGAGGAATTAGAGCGTCATGCCGCTAAGATTGCTTCCAAGCTCATAACCAAAGGTCATATCATGGAGAATGTGGTTGGAAGCCTAAGAAAGGGGTTAAGCACTCATATACAATTAGCAAACTATTGTGAACATCATGTGTTTGTTTCTTATGTCGAACCCCAAAAGGTCTATGAGGCGCTCGAGGATCCGGATTGGCTCAACACCATGCATGAAGAACTCAACAACTTCGAGCACAACCAAGTGTGGAAATTAGTGCCAAGGCCAACCGGGAATCATAATGTCATTGGAACCAAGTGGATATTCAAGAACAAGCAAGATGCTCATGGAATCATTGTTCGCAACAAGGCTCGTTTGGTGGCACAAGGCTACTCCCAAGTCGAGGGTATCGACTACGGTGAAACCTTTGCTCCCGTTGCTTGCCTTGAATATATTCGTTTGTTGATTGCTTATGCTTCTCATCATAATTTCAAGTTGCAACAAATGGATGTGAAAAGTGCTTTTCTTAATGGTCCCATTAATGAGTTGGTGTATGTCAAACAACCCCCAGGGTTCAAGGATCCCTATTTCCCCGATCATGTGTACCAACTCAACAAGGCACTCTATGGCCTTAAACAAGCCCCACGTGTGTGGTATGAGCACCTTATTGAGTTGTTGCAAGATGGTGGGTTTGAAATTGGGAAAATCGACCCCACTCTTTTTACTAAGAAGGTCAAAGGGGAGTTGTTTGTATGCTAACTATATGTTGATGATATTATTTTTGGTTCCCCTAACAAAGCTTTCAATGAGGAATTTGCCGCTCTCATGACCTCAAAGTTCAAGATGTCTATGATGGGAGAGTTGAAGTTCTTTCTCGGGTTCGAAATCAAGCAAAGAAGAGAAGGAACCTTCATCAACCAAGTCAAATACACTTAAGACATGCTCAATAGATTCAAGCTAAGTGATGTCAAGGCGGTTTCCACTCCAATGCCAACCAAATGCCAACTTGACATTGATCCCAATGGTAAAGCGGTGGATTAAAAGGTATATCACTCCATGATTGGATCCTTGCTTTACCTTTGTGCATCTAGACCAGATATCATGTTGAGTGTGGGAATTTGTGCATGGTTTCAAGCCACACCTAAGGAAAGCCACTTTGTGGTGGTCAAGCGAATATTTCGATATTTGGCTCATACCCCAAACTTTGGCTTATGGTACCCAAGAGGAGCCAACTTTGTTCTTGAGAGCTATTCAGACTCAGATTGGGCGGGAGACAAAGTGGATAGGAAGTCCACCTCCAGAGGATGCCAATTTCTTGGTTGCTCTTTGGTGAGTTGGTCTTCGAAGAAGCAGAGTTGTGTGTCTCTCTCGTCCACTAAGGTGGAGCATGTGGCTGTCGGTAGTTGTTGTGCTCAACTTCTTTGGATGAGGCAAACTTTGAAGGATTATGGTGTCACTTGTGACGATGCGCCTCTTTGGTGTGACAATGAAAGTGCCATCAAGATCTCTCTCAACCCGATGCAACACTTCAAGACGAAGCATATTGAGATTCGATATCACTTCATCTGGGATCACATTAGGCGAGGGGAGATCAAGCTCAAGTATGTCAACACTCATGATAACCTTGCAGATATTTTCATGAAGCCCTTGGATGAAGCAAGATTTCGCGAGTTAAGGCATGAGCTAAATATCATTGATTCGAGCAATGTGGCTTGAAGTCTTGCACACCCCACCACACTCTTCATGATGTCTTGTTTAGGTGTAGGCATGGACATAGGGGAGTGTTGTTCTCTCAATGAACTCTCCCTCCCCCCATTATGCATAAATTGATTGAGTCTTTCGCATTAGCCATTTTTTGATGGTACTTGTGCTTCAAAGACGAGTTTTGGTCATGGGCCCAAGGATAATTCTTCGCGGTGCCATACCATTTGCTCAAACATAGGTGGTCTCGACAACCGCCCTCTCTTCTCAAGAGTTTGGCTGTGTGTTGTTTCCTGTTGCTTGTGCTTCTCTCTTTTGAGTGGTCGTTTTCGGGTTTGTCTTGGCTTGTCTTGTGTGTTCTTTCTTTTCTTTCGCTAGTCGTGCGTAAGCCATCTATAGGATCGAAAGTATGTATAGAGGGGGGGGGGTGATTAGACTACTTGACCAAATAAAAATCTAGCCTTTTCCCAATTTTAGTTCTTGGTAGATTTTAACAACTTAGCACAAGTCAAGCAATCTTAACACAATTCAAGCAAGCATGCAATGAGTATATAAGCAGCAGAAAGTAAAGCATGCAATTTGCAAGAATGTAAAGGGCGGGGTTTGGAGAGTGCAAACGCAATAGGAGACACGAATGTTTTTGTCGTGGTTCCAATAGGTGGTGCTATCGTACATCCACGTTGATGGAGACTTCAACCCACGAAGGGTAATGGCTGTGCTAGTCCATGGAGGGCTCCACCCACGAAGGGTCCACGAAGAAGCAACCTTGTCTATCCCACCATGGCCGTCGCCCACGAAGGACTTGCCTCACTAGGGTAGATCTTCACGAAGTAGGCGATCTCCTTGCCCTTACAAACTCCTTGGTTCAACTCCACAATCTTGACGGAGGCTCCCAAGTGACATCTAACCAATCTAGGAGACACCACTCTCCAAAAGGTAATAGATGGTGTGTTGATAATGAACTCCTTGCTCTTGTGCTTCAAATGATAGTCTCCCCAACACTCAACTCTCTCTCACGGGATATGGATTTGGTTGAAAGAAGATTTGAGTGGAAAGAAACTTGGGGAAGGCTAGAGATCAAGATTTATGTGGTAGGAATGGAATATCTTGACCTCAACACAATTGTAGGTGGTTCTCTCTCAGAAAATGTATGTTGGAAGTGTAGGCATGTTCTGATGGCTCTCTCCACGAATGGAGAGTGGGTGGAGGGGTATATATAGCCTCCACACAAAATCTAACCGTTACACATAACTTACCAAACTCGGTGGGACCGAATCGTGAAACTCGGTCAGACCGATTTAGTTCATAATGTGACCGTTAGGTATTTTGGTGGGACCGACATGTCAACTCGGTGGGACCGATATTGTTAGGGTTAGGGCATAACGTAATCTCGGTGAGACCGATTACACAAACTCGGTGAGACCAGTTTTGGTAATAAGCTAACCAGAGAGTTGGTGAGGCAAACTCGGTGGGACCGATTCGCTCATCTCGGTTGGACCGAAACATTACAAAAGGGAAACAGAGAGTTTGCATTGCAATCTTGGTGGGACCGATCGCTCATCTCGGTTTGACCAAAACATTACGAAGGAAAATAGAGAGATTACAATCCCATCTTGGTGAGACCGAGATCCCTATCAGTGAGACCAAAAAGACTAGGGTTTCTGGGAGTGGCTATGTCAATTGAACTCGGTGGCGCCGGATAGAAAGTTTCGGTGGGGCCAAGTTTGACTTTTGGTTTGGGACATATGTGGATGTGAGAAAGTAGTTGAGGGTTTTTTGGAGCATATCACTAAGCACTTTGAGCAAGAAACTCATTAAGCAACACCTCACCCCCTCTTAATAGTATTGGCTTTCCTATGGACTCAATGTGATCTTGGATCACTAAAAGCAAAATGTAGAGTCTTGTGATTTGAGCTTGAGCCAATCCTTTTGTCCTTAGCATTTTGAGGGGTCCACATTTCTCATCCATGCCATGCCAAACATTGAGCTTTCCTAAAATATTTATCTTGAAATAGCATTAGCTCAACGAGATATATGTTGTAAGGAATTACCAAAACCACCCATGAATAGTTGCACTTTCACCATCTTTTCCCCCTTGTTCCTGCTTTGGGGCGCCTGAGCGGTACTACCGCAGCAGCAGAGCGGTACTACCGCTTATAAGCGGTACTACCGCCCTGCCGACACGGTACTACCGTGGAGAGGTACAACTGGGTGCGTTATGCTTCAGATCTACACCAAAGCGGTACTACCGTGCCTTGCGCGGTACTATCGCTTAGGGCTGGGTGTGTGGGATATGTATCAGGCAGGGGGAGTTTCCACTCCCCCATACCCGTTCAGTTTGCCCCATCTCCTTGTCCTCTCCTCTCTCAGGTGACTCCCCAAGCACCGGAGGTCCGCCGCCGGGCCGCCGGATCTAGGCCGTCTCCCTCAGTTCCATCCGGTGGGATCATTCTTGAATCTAGGTTTTGGGCTATATTCGTTGCATTCCTCGATTTTTTTTGTTGAATCGAGGCTTAGGAAGGACTTGGGAGACTGCTAGACTAGGTAGTTTGATGATTAGGTATAGAAATATGGACTTTTGCATCTCCAGTAGTATCAGATCTTGCCGCGGTAGGTGTCAGCCCGCTGACAACCGCTCCGGTGGTACTACTGCTACACCCTAGTGATACTACCGCTTATAAGCGGTACTACCGCCCTGAGATGCCAATGCCAATTTGTCCCTACCTAATTTTCATCTTTGGTGTTTGTCTTTCCTTGGTTTATGCTCTCTTGCTCTTGTGGTTCTTGTGTGTGTGTGTTTTCAGGTGGTAGTAGCTCTGGGCATGAGGCTCGCCGCAAGAATCCAGACCGTGCAATAGGTTCCAAGTGTTATCGCTCTTCGGATGCACCAGAGTCTGCTGCTACTGTTGCTGCGGGTGGCTCGGCTGAGACGCCAAAAGGCAAGGCCAAGGTCCCAATGTCGAAGACCTCCGCTGGGTGCAAGCGTGCTAATCAGATGTCTGCAATGGAGTTCTGTACCAAGAGGAAGCACAATCCCTACCATGTGGACCAGGAGCCTGCTCTTTAGAGGTGTCCATTCTGGAACATGTTTCAGCAGTCCATCTATCACGATGTCTTGAAGCAAAAGAATAACTTGCTTGTGAAGGTCAAGTCTGTCGATCTATCGCACATGGAGAAGGACTTGCCATACTTTGGGAATGCTCTGCAGAGGTGTGAGGAGTTGGACATCAAGAGTATCATTTCCTTCAACAAGGACTTTGATGCCGAGCTCATGGCCCAGTTCTTTGCCACCATTCACTTTGGGCATGATCCGGCCCGTACTCTGTCTTGGATGACCAATGGTCGTCTTCTGTCTGCACCATGGAAGGACTTCATGGTCAGCTTATCATACAATGATGAGGGTGCCCAGACCCCACTTGGGTTTCGCCCTCATAAGGAGATTACCGCTACTCATAAGGAAAAGCTTTGGCCCTATTCTACCAGGAAGGTGTCTGAGACCGGGAAGGTTTCTTATGAGATCTGGCCCTTCCTAGACATCATGCATCGGATATTCCGGAACACCCTGTTTCCTCGGGTTGGCAACTTGGATCAGGTGCACTCTTACCTTGTTGACTTGCTTCTATTCTGTCAAGAAGAGTAGTGCTCTCAGCAGGTCCTGGATGTGTCACATGTGATGTGGTCTGAACTTCACTCTGCTGTCATGGAGCGCAAGTGCATCATTTATGGATCCTATCTTATGCACCTTATCGAGGACACTTGGATAGCCAAGTTTCCAGATGAGGAGCTTGTCACAGACAACATGGTTTCTCATGATACTATCGAGCTGCGTTAGAAGGAGAAGTGGAGTACGTCTACTCCGGCACCTCCAGTGCAGGAGACTATCTTATCTGATGTAGATGATGAGGATGATGATGGGAAGGAGTATGTGCCCCCATCTGAGGAGCCTTCTTGGGCGAAGAAACTCAAGGAGAAGATGAAGCGTCTGTTCTGCTTTCAGGCCAAGGGCCAGTACAAGGCTCACAAGGAGGCCAAGATGTCTCATCGTTGTGACAAGGCCATTATGAGACAGGTTGGCATTGAGGTTGCAGATGGCTCTAAGGAGCGGATCATTGATGAGGAGTCTTGCATCAGACTGCACTGCCCGTGGTCTGACACTGAGGAGGACAACAGAGTTCACGCTTCTCCCCGTGTTGCAGAGGACTCTGAGGAGGAGGAGGAGCATGACTGGTGATGCCATGGAGATCTACTACCATCGTGTCTCGTGTTGTCCCTTTCCCTTTGGTGTCTTGCTGCCAAAGGGGGAGAGTTAGGGATTTGCTTCGGTTTTGTGTTTGCGTGTTTGTGTTCGTTTGTGTTCGTTCGCTTTCTTTCGGCTGTGAGTGAGACCATATGGTGTAAGACATATGTGAACTACCCTATCTTATCTTCTTTAGTCTCAAGTACTCTGTTATCATGTGAGATGCATCATTACCAACACTTATATTATTGCTCTCATGCTTGTCCTTGCTTAGCTGTACTTGTTATTATTCTTATATACAAGGATGTTGCCTGTCTACAAAATATAGGGGGAGTTTGATCCTAAAGATGTGCACATAGCCTTTCATGCTAATTTCCTTGGTGCACACCTCTAGGGGGAGCCCGTCTATTTTTTTTTTGGGAGCTGGTTTGCTTAATTCCCAGTTACTATATTTTGTGCAAATCCCGTGTTGTCATCAGTCCACCAAAAAGGGGGAGATTGTTAGGGCATCCTTTTCCCTGGTTTGTTTTGGTGATTGATGACAATACTTTTGCGGACTAATCGTGTGCATTAAGCTTTTTAGGTTATCTAATATAAGGGCACTATGCGATTGTTACCCCTCAAGGACTTCACTTTAGATGGATTATTTTCCTCCGTTTCTTTTCGGTGGAATTGAGTCGTAGGGATAACCGTACTATCAAGAGGGGATCCGTTTCGGAAGAGTATGGGCGGAATCATAACGTTCACACTCTCCTTGCACCCTCGCCTTCTTCCTACTTCTTTGGAGTATCCGTGCTGTGCAAAACAAGGGATGCTGGGTGCTAAGTGGTAGTACCGCGGCCAGGGTGGTAGTACCGCCTATGACGGTAGTACCGCTTGTTAGTGCCGCTAATACTACCGCCCCTGCTGTGGTCTCGATTTTTCGTGTCGGGTTTCCATAAAGGACCACGTAGGGGAGCGGTAGTAGGGACGACATTAGGGCGCGGTAGTACCACTTTTTAGCGGTAGTACCGCTCCTACGTCCGCTCCAACTGCCGCTCAACTCGCTGCCCTCCTCTGTTTTCCAGCTGCTCTAGGGAGCGGCAGTACTGCTTATCGGCAGTAGTACCACCCTAGTGCGTGTACTTCTTCTCCCTCAGTCCTAGTTGCCCTATGCCTGCTTGCCACAGCGGTAGTACCGTTGTGGCAGCAGTACTACTGCTCCGGCAATGGTAGTATCGCCCAGATGCGGCCTACAGGCTGCATAACGGTTGGATGTGTCCCCCCACTATATAAAGGGGTCTTATTCTCCAAGAAGACTTACCTCTTCCTTCCCCAAGCTCCATTGTTGCTCCAAGCTTCATTTTCGCCCGATCTCTCTCCCTAGCAAATCAAACTTGTTGATTTTCTAGGGATTGGTTGAGAAGGCCCCGATCTACACTTCCACCAAGAGAAATTTGATTCCCCCCACTAATCCCTTGCGGATCTTGTTACTCTTGGGTGTTTGAGCACCCTAGACGGTTGAGGTCACTGTGGAGCCATATTCCATTGTGGTGAAGCTTCGTGGTGTTGTTGGGAGCCTCCAATTAAGTTGTGGAGATTGCCCCAACCTTGTTTCTAAAGGTTCGGTCGCCGCCTCCAAGGGCACCAATAGTGGAATCACGACATCTTGCATTGTGTGAGGGCGTGAGGAGAATACGGTGGCCCTAGTGGCTTCTTGGGGAGCATTGTGCCTCCACACTGCTCCAACGGAGACATACTTCCCCTCAAAGGGAAGGAACTTCGGTAACACATCCTCGTCTTCACCGGCTCCACTCTTGGTTATCTCGTACCTTTACTTGTGCAAGCTTATTGTGTTGCATCTCTTGCTTGCTTGTGTGCTTGTTGTTGTTGCATCATATAGGTTGCTCACCTAGTTGCATATCTAGACAACCTACTTTGATGCAAAGCTTAAATTGGTAAGGAAAAGCTAAAAATTGTTAGTTGCCTATTCACCCCCATCTAGTCAACTATATTGATCATTTCAATTGTCCATTTTGTATACGAAGTGCATCCAGTTTTTGCCGTAACCCTCTTAACGTTTTAGCACATGCTATGTGGGTGAAATGATGATACCATTCCAATTTCAACCTTTTTAGAGTTCATTTGTAGTGCTTTTTAATTTCAGGGTCATTTAGCTCAAAAAAATCAGGAAATGCATGAAAAATACCAAATGAAGTCAGGGAGGGTTGAAAGTTGATGATGTGGCTTTAAATGGTGCATTTGGAACACACAAAAAGTCTAGAGTTCAAATAAGTTCAAAAAAATGAAATCCATTTGTAACAGATGAATTTTTGTCTGAAACCCTGATACTTCGAAAGAGATTGTCCATTTTGTACATGAAGTGCATCCAGTCTTTGGTATAACCCTCTCAACCTTTTTGGCACATGCTATATGGGTTAAATGATCATACCACGCCAACTTTCAACCTTTTCAGAGTTCACTTGTAGTGCTTTTCAATTTCAGGGTCATTTAGCTCAAATAATGAACTAATTGCAAAAAGAATGAACTAATAGAAAAAATGAATGAACTAAAAATAATCAATTAAAATATTCTATTATGATCAACTAAACAAAACTATAATATTCTTCAATAGCAAAAAGAATCAATTAAAAAGCTTTTATAAAACTCTAATAGCAAAAGGAATCAACTAAACAGCTCTTACAAACCTCTAGTATTTTTGAAATTAAAATTATATAAAATTTATGTAACTAAAATTATCAAATTATTTTCTGTTCAAAACATTAATAGCATAGCAAACTAAAATACAAAATCTATTTTTGATTAAAACAAACATTTAAAACAACCTAACCAAATTGAATATAATGATAAAACACAATAATATTAAATAGCATGAAAAAGAATCACTCAAAAATCTATTTTTATATTAAAGTTATTCACAAACTAGTGATTCAAATCTCAAAGAATTCAAATTTAAACTATTCAAATTTGAAAACTAATGGCACTAACAAAAAGTATATAATTTTTGTGACCTAACAACAAAAAGAATTAAAAAAATAAAGAAAAAAAAAGAAAATAAATAATGCAAAAAGCTGCAAAAATAAAAAAAAATCGCCTACTGGGCCACCACGGCCTGAATATGACTAGAAACCCAACCCAGCCAGGTGGGCCAGGATTCAGGCCCGCAGAAGGCCCAGTAGGCCCACAGTCATATCAGTGTGCGATTAGGCCCGTAGGCTTGCATTTCAGAGGAGTTCGAGAGAGAGAGGGCGGGCCAGAGCTTATAAACAGCACATGGCGCATCTCAACTAGCGAGGTGGGACTAAACATTCCACCGCACCGCGCCAGTTACAGCACAAGGCCATTGGTCCCGGTTGATGCCACGAACTGGGACCAATGCAACCCTTTGGTCCCGGTTTGTGGCACCAACCGCGACCAATGCCACCCTTTGGTCCAGGTTCGTGCCACCAACCGGAACCAAAGGGTTTTGCTTCCCGCCCTTCCGCCTGGCCAAAACAGACCTTTGGTACCGGTTGGTGGCATGAACCGGGACCAAAGGGGGGCATTGGTCCCGGTTGGTGCCACGAACCGGGATCAAAGGGGTGGCTATATAAGAAAACACTTAGGAAAATTTCCCCAAGTGCTCCCATTCTCCCCCGATGCCACCAGGCTGCTCCACGTCACCGTCGCCATCGCCATCGCCGAGCCCTGCCCCGTCACCGCCCGCTCCTTGTCGCCTTTCACCGTCGCCGACGCCGAGCTCAACGCCAGGCTGCCCCGTCGTCATCGTCGCCCGTGCCCCATCGTCCCCATCACCATCGTCGCCGTCGACCGTTCCCCGTCGTCACCGTCGCTGTCATCTTCACCGCGCCCCTGCCCCTGCTGCCCCGCCCCCAAGCATGCTCGACCACGCGTGCCCCTGCCCCGCGGACCGCCCCCACCATCGCCATCGCCGTGTGCCATCGTCGCCCCCACCGTCGCCGTCGTTGTGTCATCGCCGCCCCACCGTCACTGTCGTCGTGCCATCGCCGCCTCCGCCTTGAGCTGCCGCCGCCCCAGCTATGTGCATTTTTATATATGTTGATTTTTTTATATGACGAATTTTATTGTTCATATATAATGTATATATGTATGCGGCTATATGTATAACTTGAATGGTCATATATGTATTATTTTTTTGTTCATATATGTATTTTGTTGTTCATATGTATGGATGTTCATAGCAATTTAGGTTAGTAGATTTTAGGTTATAGTGGAGAGGAAAAAGGAAAATAAGGAAAAAGAAGACAAGATGAAGAAGGAAGAAGGAAGAAGAATAAAAAGAAGGAGAGGAAAAAGGAAAATAAGAATAGGAAGGATAAGAAGAGGAGAGGAAGAAGAGGAGAAAAAAAACTAAGAAGAGGAAAAAGAAGAAGAAAAAAGCGTAGAAGAAGAATGAATAGAGGAGAAGAAGAAAAAAAGAAAATACTCTTTTTTTCTTCTCTTCTTCCTCTTCTTATTATTTATCGGGAACGAGGGTGTCGAGGATCACCGAGCGGTCGAGGGTCGGGAACTAGGGTAGAGGGTCGAGGGTCGATGGTCGTTGAGGGTCGAGGGTCATCGAGGGGTCGAGGATCGAGGGTCGTCGAGCGGTCGAGGGTCGGGAACTAGGGTAGAGGGTCGACGAGGGGTCGAGGGTCGTTGAGGGTTCGAGGTTTGAGGATCGCCGACGGGTTGAGGGTCGAGGATCACCGAGGGGTCGAGGGTCGAGGGTCGTCGAGGGGTCAAGGGTCGAGATTTATCAAGAATGCCCCCATTCTGGATGTGCACAAGTTGATCCATTTTTTTTTCTGATCTCATCTACGCAACGTTCTATATGTCATGTTGTCTCGTGTCAAAGTATTGAAGAAATCCATGGCTTCATCATTAGCCGGAATTAATAGGCGCATGATGGTACGAAGCTCTCCAAAGTTATTTTGGAATGGAGTCCCAGATAGGATAATTTGCTTTGTGGTACGAAGTTCAGCAAAGGCCTTCCAAATAGCAATATTCGGAAGGCTCTTGCTGAACTTTGTACCAAAAAGCAAATTATCCTATCTAGGACTCCGTTCCAAAACAATTTTGGAGAGCTTCGTATCATCATGCGCCTGTTACTTCCGGCTAATGATAAAGCTAGTGTTTTCTTGAATCCTTTGACACTAGACAACATGACTTATAGAAGGGTAGATGAGATCAGGAAAAATATGGACCATTTTCTACACATCCAGAATGGCGCCATTTTGTTAAATCCCTTGTTTGACATTCATGAGAGAGGCGATCTGGACGTCGGACATTCAGGAGAGAACTCCAGTAACTCTTCAACATGAGGGGGACGTCGATCAACCCCCTCTCGCCCGACCAAACCCTAGAAGCGTCGAGGCCACCCCAAACCCTAGAAGCGTTCCCGAGGCCACCCCAAACCCTAGAATTGTCGATGCGACCCAAATTTACCGAGTTAAAAGAGTGTTGTCATCGAGGCAACCCCAAACCCTAGAAGCATTATCGAGGCCACCCCAAACCGTAGAAGCATCCAGGCCACTAATTAATATTCCTTGTTGTGATTAGCTAGCTAGGTCTATGTTTGCCACTAATATATCCATCTCTCGTGTTTGTACATTAATTGCCATGTTGTAATTGTTGGGGAATGTTGCATAAAATAAAAAATTTCCTACGTTCACCAAGATCAATCTATGAGTTCATCTAGCAACGAGAGAGAGGAGTGCATCTACATACCCTTGTAGATCACGAGAGGAAGCGTTCAAGAGAACGGGGTTGAGGGAGTCGTACTCGTCGTGATCCAAATCACCGGAGATCCTAGTGCCGAACGGAAGGAACCTCCGCGTTCAACACACGTACGGTCAGCGTGACGTCTCCTCCTTCTTGATCCACCAAGGGGGGAGGAGAGGTTGATGAAGATCCAGCAGCACAACAACGTGGTGGTGGATGCAGCAGGGTTCCGGCAGGGCTTCGCCAAGCGCTTGCGGGAGGGAGAGGTGTAGCAAGGGGGGAAGGGAGGCGCCAGGTGTCAGGGTGCGGCTGCCCTCCCACCCCCCTCTTTATATAGGGACCCCAGGGGGGCACCGACCCTAGGAGATGGGATCTCCTAGGGGGGTGGCGGCCAAGGGGGGAGACTTGCCCCCCAAGGCAAGTGGAGGCCCCCCCTCCCCTAGGGTTCCCAACCCTAGGCGCAGAGAGAGCCCCAGGGGGGGCGCACCTGCCCACCAGGGGCTGGTTCCCCTCCCACTTCAGCCCATGGGGCCCTCCGGGATGGGTGGCCCCACTCAGTGGACCCCCGGGATCCTTCCGGTGGTCCCGGTACAATACTGGTGAACCCCAAAACTTTCCCGATGGCCGAAACTTGACTTCCCATATATAATTCTTTACCTCCGGACCATTCCGGAACTCCTCGTGACGTTCGGGATCTCATCCGGGACTCCGAACAACTTTTGGTTTGCTGCATACTAATATCTTTACAACCCTAGCGTCACCGAACCTTAAGTGTGTAGACCCTACGGGTTCGGGAGACACGCAGACATGACCGAGACTGCTCTCCGGTCAATAACCAACAGCGGGATATGGATACCCATGTTGGATCCCACAAGCTCCTCGATGATCTCATTGGATGAACCATGATGTCGAGGATTCAAGCAACCCCGTATACAATTCCTTTTGTCAATCGGTATGTTACTTGCCCGAGATTCGATCGTCAGTATCCCAATACCTCGTTTAATCTCGTTACCGGCAAGTCACTTTACTTGTACCGTAATGCATGATCCCGTGACCAGACACTTGGTCACTTTGAGCTCATTATGATGATGCATTACCAAGTGGGCCCAGAGATACCTCTCCGTCATGCGGAGTGACAAATCCCAGTCTTGATCCGTGTCAACCCAACAGACACTTTCGGATATACCTGTAGTGCACCTTTATAGTCACCCAGTTACGTTGCGACGTTTGGTACACCCAAAGAACTCCTACGGTATCCGGGAGTTACACGATCTCATGGTCTAAGGAAAAGATACTTGACATTGAAAAAGCTCTAGCAAAACGAACTACACGATCTTGTGCTATGCTTAGTATTGGGTCTTGTCCATCACATCATTCTCCTAATGATGTGATCCCGTTATCAATGACATCCAATGTCCATAGTCAGGAAACCATGACTATCTGTTGATCAACGAGCTAGTCAACTAGAGGCTCACTAGGGACATGTTGTGGTCTATGTATTCACACGTGTATTACGATTTTCGGATAATACAATTATAGCATGAATAAAAGACAATTATCATGAACAAGGAAATATAATAATAATCCTCTTATTATTGCCTCTAGGGCATATTTCCAACAGTCTCCCACTTGCACTAGAGTCAACAATCTAGTTACATTGTGATGAATCGAACACCCATAGAGTTCTGGTGTTGATCATGTTTTGCTCGCGGAAGAGGTTTAGTCAACGGATCTGTGACATTCAGATCCGTATGTACTTTACAAATATCTATGTCTCCATCTTGAACATTTTCACGGATGGAGTTGAAACGACGCTTGATGTGCGTGGTCTTCTTGTGAAACCTGGGCTCCTTGGCAAGGGCAATAGCTCCAGTGTTGTCATAGAAGAGAGTGATCGGCCCTGACGGATTGGGTATGACTCCTAGGTCGGTGATGAACTCCTTCATCCATATTGCTTCTTGTGCTGCCTCCGAGGCTGCCATGTATTCTGCTTCACATGTAGATCCCGCCACGACGCTCTGCTTGCAACTGCACCAGCTTACTGCTCCACGATTCAACATATGCACATATCCGGTTTGTGACTTAGAGTCATCCAGATCTGTGTCGAAGCTAGCGTCGACGTAACCCTTTACGACGAGCTCTTCATCACCTCCATAAACGAGAAACATGTCCTTTGTCCTTTTCAGGTACTTAAGGATATTCTTGACCGCTGTCCAGTGTTCCTTGCCGGGATTACAGCATGGCATACATAATAGATCCTATGGCTGAGGCATAGGGGATGACACTCATCTCTTCTTTATCTTCTGCCGTGGTCGGGCATTGAGCTGAGCTCAATCTCACACCTTGTAACACAGGCAAGAACCCTTTCTTGGACTGATCCATATTGAACTTCTTCAATATCTTATCAAGGTATGTGCTTTGTGAAAGACCTATGAGGCGTCTCGATCTATCCCTATAGATCTTGATGCCTAGTATGTAAGCAGCTTCTCCAAGGTCCTTCATTGAAAAACACTTATTCAAGTAGGCCTTAATGCTGTCCAAAAGTTTTATATCATTTCCCATCAAAAGTATGTCATCTACATATAATATGAGAAATGCTACAGAGCTCCCACTCACTTTCTTGTAAACGCAGGCTTCTCCATAAGTCTGCATAAACCCAAACGCTTTGATCATCTCATCAAAGCGAATGTTCCAACTCCGAGATGCTTGCACCAGCCCATAAATGGATCGCTGGAGCTTGCATACCTTGTTAGCATTCTTAGGATCGACAAAACCCTCCGGCTGCATCATATACAGTTCTTCCTTAAGATAGCCGTTAAGGAATGCCGTTTTGACGTCCATCTGCCATATCTCATAATCATAGTATGCGGCAATTGCTAACATGATTCGGACGGACTTTAGCTTCGCTACGGGAGAGAAAGTCTCATCATAGTCAACCCCTTGAACTTGCCGATAACCCTTAGCGACAAGTCGAGCTTCATAGATGGTAACATTACCATCCGCGTCCGTCTTCTTCTTAAAGATCCATTTGTTTTCTATCGCTCACCGATCATCGGGCAAGTCTGTCAAAGTACATACTTTGTTTTCATACATGGATTCTATCTCAGATTGCATGGCTTCAAGCCATTTGTTGGAACCTGGGCCGGCCATCGCTTCTTCATAGTTCAAAGGTTCACCATTGTCTAACAACATGATTTCCAGGATAGGGTTGCCATACCACTCTGGTGTGGAACGTGTCCTTGTGGACCTACGAAGTTCAGTAGCAACTTGATCCAAAGTACCTTGATCATCATCATTAATTTCCTCTCCAGTCGGTGTAGGCACCACAGGAACACTTTCCTGAGCTGCATTACTTTCCGGTTCAAGAGGTAGTACTTCATCGAGTTCTACTTTCCTCCCACTTACTCCTTTCGAGAGAAACTCTTTTTCCAGAAAGGATCCGTTCTTGGCAACAAAGATCTTGCCTTCGGATCTAAGGTAGAAGGTATACCTAATGGTTTCCTTAGGGTATCCTATGAAGACACATTTTTCCGACTTGGGTTCGAGCATTTCAGGTTGAAGTTTCTTGACACAAGCATCGCATCCCCAAACTTTTAGAAACGACAGCTTAGGTTTCTTTCCAAACCATAATTCATACGGTGTCGTCTCAACGGATTTAGACGGAGCCCTATTTAAAGTGAATGTAGCTGTCTCTAGAGCGTATCCCCAAAATGATAGCGGTAAATCGGTAAGAGACATCATAGATCGCACCATATCCAATAGAGTGCGATTACGACGTTCAGACACACCATTACGCTGAGGTGTTCCAGGCGGCGTGAGTTGTGAAACGATTCCACATTTCCTTAAGTGCGTACCAAATTCGTGACTTAAATATTCTCCTCCACGATCTGATCGTAAGAACTTTATTTTTTGGTCACGTTGATTCTCTACTTCATTCTGAATTCCTTGAACTTTTCAAAGGTCTCAGACTTGTGTTTCATCAAGTAGACATACCCATATCTACTTAAGTCATCAGTGAGAGTGAGAACATAACGATATCCTCCGCGAGCCTCAACGCTCATTGGACCACACACATCAGTATGTATGATTTCCAATAAGTTGGTTGCTCGCTCCATTGTTCCGGATAACGGAGTCTTGGTCATTTTGCCCATGAGGCATGGTTCGCATGTGTCAAATGATTCATAATTGAGAGACTCTAAAAGTCCATCAGCATGGAGCTTCTTCATGCGCTTGACACCAATGTGACCAAGGCGGCAGTGCCACAAGTATGTGGGACTATCGTTATCAACTTTACATCTTTTGGTATTCACACTATGAATATGTGTAACATTACGTTCGAGATTCATTAAGAATAAACCATTGACCATCGGGGCATGACCATAAAACATATCTCTCATATAAATAGAACAACCATTATTCTCGGATTTAAATGAGTAGCCATCTCGCATTAAACGAGATCCAGATACAATGTTCATGCTCAAACTTGGCACTAAATAACAATTATTGAGGTTTAAAACTAATCCCATGGGTAAATGTAGAGGTAGCGTGCGACGACGATCACATCGACCTTGGAACCATTCCCGGCGCGCATCGTCACCTCGTCCTTCGCCAGTCTCCGCTTATTCTGCAGCTCCTGCTGTGAGTTACAAATATGAGCAATGGCACCAGTATCAAATACCCAGGAGTTACTACGAGTACTGGTAAGGTACACATCAATTACATGTATATCAAATATACCTTTAGTGTTGCCGGCCTTCTTGTCCGCTAAGTATTTGGGGCAGTTCCGCTTCCAGTGACCCTTCCCTTTGCAATAAAAGCACTCAGTCTCAGGCTTGGGTCCATTCTTTGACTTCTTCCCGGCAACTGGCTTACCGGGCGCGGCAACATCCTTGCCGTCCTTCTTGAAGTTCTTCTTACCCTTGCCCTTCTTGAACTTGGTGGTTTTATTGACCATCAACACTTGATGTTCTTTCTTGATTTCTACCTCTGCCGACTTCAGCATTGAAAATACTTCAGGAATAGTTTTCACCATCCCTTGCATATTGTAGTTCATCACAAAGCTTTTGTAGCTCGGTGGGAGCGACTGAAGGATTCTGTTAATGACTGCCTCATCTGGGAGGTTAATGTCCAGCTGGGACAGGCGGTTGTGCAACCCAGACATTTTGAGTATGTGCTCACTGACAGAACTATTTTCCTCCATCTTACAACTATAGAACTTGTCGGAGACCTCATATCTCTCGACCCGGGCATGAGCTTGGAAAACCATTTTCAGCTCCACGAACATCTCATATGCTCCGTGTTGCTCAAAACGCTTTTGGAGCCCCGATTCTAAGCTGTAAAGCATGCCGCACTGAACGAGGGAGTAATCATCAGCACGTGACTGCCAAGCATTCATAACATCTTGGTTCTCTGGGATGGGTGCTTCACCTAGCGGTCCTTCTAGGACATATGCTTTCTTGGCAGCTATGAGGATGATCCTCAGGTTCCGGACCCAGTCCGTATAGTTGCTGCCATCATCTTTCAGCTTGGTTTTCTCTAGGAACGCATTGAAGTTCATGTTGACATGAGCGTTGGCCATTTGATCTACAAGACATATTTTGCAAAGATTTTAGACTAAGTTCATGATAATTAAGTTCATCTAATCAAATTATTTAATGAACTCCCACTCAGATTTGACATCCCTCTAGTCATCTAAGTGTTACATGATCCGAGTCGACTAGGCCGTGTCCGATCATCACGTGAGACGGACTAGTCATCATTGGTGAAGATCTCCATGTTGATCGTATCTTCCATACGACTCATGTTCGACCTTTCGGTCTCTGTGTTCCGAGGCCATGTCTGTACATGCTAGGCTCGTCAAGTTAACCTAAGTGTTTTTGCATGTGTAAAATTGTCTTACACCCGTTGTATGTGAACGTAGGAATCTATCACACCCGATCATCACATGGTGCTTCGAAACGACGAATTTTAGCAACGACGCACAGTTAGGGGGAACACTTTCTTGAAATTATTATGAGGGATCATCTTATTTACTACCGTCGTTCTAAGTAAACAAGATGCATAAATATAATAAACATCACATGCAATTAAATAGTAGTGACATGATATGGCCAATATCATATAGCTCCTTTGATCTCCATCTTTGGGGCTCCATGATCATCTTCGTCACCGACATGACACCATGATCTCCATCATCGTGTCTCCATGAAGTTGCTCGCCAACTATTACTTCTACTACTATGGCTAACGGTTTAGCAATAAAGTAAAGTAATTACATGGCATTAAATCATTGACACGCATGTCATACAATAATTAAGACAACTCCTATGGCTCCTGCCGGTTGTCATACTCATCGACATGCAAGTCGTGATTCCTATTACAAGAACATGATCTCATACATTACAATATATCATTCATCATTCATCACAACTTTTGGCCATATCACATCACAAAGCAATTGCTGCAAAAACAAGTTAGACGTCCTCTAATTGTTGTTGCATCTTTTACGTGGCTGCAATAGGGTTCTAGCAAGAACGTTTTCTTACCTACGAATAACCACAACGTGATTTTTCAACTTCTATTTACCCTTCATAAGGACCCTTTTCATTGAATCCGCTCCAACTAAAGTGGGAGAGACAGACACCCGCTAGCCACCTTATGCAACTAGTGCATGTCAGTCGGTGGAACCTGTCTCACGTAAGCGTACGTGTAAGGTCGGTCCGGGCTGCTTCATCGCCGAAGCAAAATAATACTAGTAGTGGCAAGAAAGTTGACAACATCTAGGCCCACAACAGATTTGTGTTCTACTCGTGCAATAGAGAACTACGCATAGACCTAGCTCATGATGCCACTGTTGGGGAACGTTGCATAAAATAAAAAATTTCCTACGTTCACCAAGATCTATCTATGAGTTCATCTAGCAATGACAGAGAGGAGTGCATCTACATACCCTTGTAGATCACGAGCGGAAGCGTTCAAGAGAACGGGGTTGAGGGAGTCGTACTCGTCGTGATCCAAATCACCAGAGATCCTAGTGCCGAACGGACGGCACCTCCGCGTTCAACACACGTACGGTCAGCGTGACGTATCCTCCTTCTTGATCCAGCAAGGGGGGAGGAGAGGTTGATGAAGATCCAGCAGCACGACGGCGTGGTGGTGGATGCAGCAGAGTTCCGGCAGGGCTTCGCCAAGCGCTTGCGGGAGGGAGAGGTGTAGCAAGGGGGGAAGGGAGGCGTCAGGTGTCAGGGTGCGGCTGCCCTCCCACCCCCCTCTTTATATAGGGACCCCGGGGGGGGGGGGGCGCCGGCCCTATGAGATGGGATCTCCTAGGGGGGGCGGCGGCCAAGGGGGGAGACTTGCCCCCGAAGGCAAGTGGAGGCCCCCCCTCCCCTAGGGTTCCCAACCCTAGGCGCAGAGGGGGGCCAGGGGTGGAGCACCAGCCCACCAGGGGCTGGTTACCCTCCCACTTCAGCCCATGGGGCCCTCCAGGATGGGTGGCCCCACCCGGTGGACCCCCGGGACCCTTCCGGTGGTCCCGGTACAATACCGGTGAACCCCGAAACTTTCCCAATGGCCGAAACTCGACTTGCCATATATAATTCTTTACCTCCGGACCATTCCGGAACTCCTCATGACGTCCGGGATCTCATCTGGGACTCCTAACAACTTTCAGTTTGCTGCATACTAATATCTTTACAACCCTAGCGTTACCGAACCTTAAGTGTGTAGACCCTACGGGTTCGGGAGACACGCAGACATGACTGAGACTGCTGTCCGGTCAATAACCAACAGCGGGATCTGGATACCCATGTTGGCTCCCACATGCTCCTCGATGATCTCATCGGATGAACCACGATGTCGAGGATTCAAGCAACCCCGTATACAATTCCCTTTGTC
Organism: Triticum aestivum; assembly: GCF_018294505.1. NCBI lineage: Eukaryota > Viridiplantae > Streptophyta > Magnoliopsida > Poales > Poaceae > Triticum > Triticum aestivum. Next base: position 599,271,836 of record NC_057807.1, read on the forward strand.
AATCGGTATGTTACTTGCCCAAGATTCGATCATCGGTATCCCAATACCTCGTTCAATCTCGTTACCGTCAAGTCACTTTACTCGTACTGTAATGCATGATCCCATGACCAGACACTTGGTCACTTTGAGCTCATTATGATGATGCATTACCGAGTGGGCCTAGAGATACCTCTCCGTCATGCGGAGTGACAAATCCCAGTCTTGATCCGTGTCAACCCAACAGACACTTTCGGAGATACCTGTAGTGCACCTTTATAGTCACCCAGTTACGTTGCGACGTTTGGTACACCCAAAGCACTCCTACGGTATCCGGGAGTTACACGATCTCATGGTCTAAGGAAAAGATACTTGACATTGAAAAAGCTCTAGCAAAATGAACTATATGATCTTGTGCTATGCTTAGGATTGGGTCTTGTCCATCTTATCATTCTCCTAATGATGTGATCCCGTTATCAATGACATCCAATGTCCATAGTCAGGAAACCATGACTATTTGTTGATCAACGAGCTAGTCAACTAGAGGTCACTAGGGACATGTTGTGGTCTATGTATTCACACGTGTATTACGATTTCCGGATAATACAATTATAGCATGAATAAAAGACAATTATCATGAACAAGGAAATATAATAATAATCCTTTTATTATTGCCTCTAGGGCATATTTCCAACAGTAATATTTGCAGAAACTATGGATCAACAAAGAGACTTGGAAAAAGAACAGTTGTTGGGGGATATAATCTTCGGCGGAGGTGATGTCTTGTCATTTCTCAATGACACCGATGGTCTGGAAGGAGAGGATGAAGCAGGCTCCGGTGATCGAACAATGGAGGCGGAAAGTCATGATCATGATGGCTTCGGCAACCGAATATTGGTGGAAGGAGACCGTGATGACGGCTTCGATGACCGAACGGAGTCGGGATCAGTTGTTGCAAAGTACGAAATCATGATCATGATGGCTCCGGCGACCGAATACCTGTGGAAGGAGACCGTGATGATGGCTCCGATGACCGAACAGAGTCGGGATCAGCTGTTGCAAAGTCCGGCGAGGTATATATATTAATTAAGCCTGTTCTGACTAGCTAATTGATGCATTAATTATTTTGGTATGTACATATATTAACTCTTCTTTCTTATTTTATAGCCCTCCGGATCGAGCCAAACTTCGGTAACGAGACAAGGCCCGAAGAAAAGGTTGCGCCCAGATGAATGGTTCACGATCACAACAATCGCGGACGATGGCCAACCGATTGAACCCAGGGGGACCAAGGATGCATTTCTTGCTCAGTGTGGATATTGTTAGGGACAATATCTCGATCAACATCCAGCTATGGAATAAGCCTAAGAAAGAAGACCCTCAAATTTCTTATGTCACCGATAGAGAGAAAGATGATATTTGGACCTCGCTGAAGGCAATTTCACCCTACCACCAGAGGAGGATCCGAATAAGCCAGTTATAGAGCCACTGGTCAAGGCATGGGCTCTTAAGAAGATGGCAGATCTATTCCGGAGGTGGAAGAAAGAGTTGAAATCAATGTCTGTCGACAAAGTGAAGACTCCAGAATTCACCGGCCGATTTGAGAAGATAAGAGATCACTAGCCCACATTTGTGGCCTACAAGACATCGGACAAGAGTAAGAAAATGTCAGACATAAACAAGATAAATGCCGGAAAGAAGTTGTATCACCATCGCACGGGGTCAGGCAACTACCTCAAAGCCCGGCTGTTGTGGGACAAAGATGAGACTGACCTGATTGCTAAAGGGGTCGAACGAGAGACATTGAACTGGCCAGAGCGCTCAAGAACTTGGTTTTTCGGGGTTGGGAAAACTTTGGACCCTGAAACAGGGAAGTGTCGTTGGATGGACGAGAAACTTGCAATGCCCATCACGAAGCTTCAGGAATCAATCAAGGCAGCATAGGAAGGGATGTTCATTCCCGACAGAGAGAATCATGAGTTGACTAAGGCCCTCGGTAATCCTGAGCACCCTGGACGAACACGAGGCATGCCAGGCTCTGCTGCGTGGAAGATTGGGTTTCCCGGCGCAGGCGGTTACAAAACCCGAGAGAGGAAGAGGAAATGGGAGCTGAGCGATATACAGAAGCTCAACGCAAGAGTACGAAAGCTAGAGGAACAAGTTGAGAGTCAGCGAGCTGCCGACCAACCATCTCAGCGGCACGAAGCTACCCCACCATCTCAGCGGAGAAGCAACATGGCTTCCATGGAGCTCGTTCAGCATCCTGACTTCACGGCTCCTAGCTACCCCATGGATGCTATCTCGAAGGCTCAACATTGCCAGCTTATGACGAAATGGCAAAACATCACCTTGAAGGCGGCTGTCGGCACTAGTCCACCTCCTCAACCCGACGGAAATTTTCACTGCCATCCGATTCCACAGGGCTATGCTGTTGTGATGGCGGATGAGGTAATGGAGGGATTTGAGGAGCTCGAGCTTGACCACCCTACGGGTGAAGTGTAGATTCAGCTGGGTCTTGCTCTAAAGACTCCATGTCTATGGCAGAACGAGTACATCAAGCTTCCAAACTGGACGCCTCCGCCTCCTCCTCCTCCTCCGGCGAGTCAGGGCACTCCGCCTCCTCCTCCGGCCAGTGATCAGGGCACTCTGCCTCCTCCGGCACGTGATGGCACTCTAGATTGTTCTTTGCCTCCTCCGGCAAGCTCTCCGCCTCCTCCGGTGCGTGAGGGCACTATGGCTGCTCCTCTGCCTCCTCTGTCACGTCGGAGCACTCCGCCTCCTCTAGCGCGTGGAAGCACTCCGCCTCCTCCGGCGTGTCAGTGGACCACACCGCGTCAGCAACGTCGGAAGAGAGAGTCCGTCGCTTCGGTGGCTAGTAGTACAAGCAGAGGAGGGAAGCAGTTCAAGTACGGTCCATCTCTCAAGGCTCCGGAAAATTTACCATATGAGAGGACCGACAAGGAAAACAAGGACATCAGTCGTGCCCAAGTGAGGGAATTTTTTGCATGGAAACCTCCACCTCCAAAGGAAAAGATAGATCCGGTGAAAGTGAAGCACACTATCGATGCCCTGAAGCGACCACCACCGCCTCCAACGGATTCCAACTATGTGTGCACTATTAAAAAGGCATATAAGGAAGCGAAGCGGTCGGGAAGTACTTGCAGTGATGCAAGGTTAGCAGAACGAAGAAGTTGGAAAAAATTCCCCAGCTCAGCGAATAGGTGAAGCAAACGTGCCCCCCTCTTAAGGTGTCTAGCGATACCATCGTTAATCATCCGGGGATGGTGCCCGGTACCAATCCTGCTGATTACCTGATCGATGATATAGAGTTTGAAACAATGGAGGTGGACGAATTCAGATTCCAGTATGGGCAGACTCTCGTTAAACCTGATCCTCCTCCTCCTCTGACAACGATGATGCGAAGACTCCATGAATGGTACATTGAAAGATGCCGCTAGTCTAGGAAGCATACTTTGACGATGATAATTAAAGAGGAGCACAACCTTGTTGGAATGGATATTTTGAATATTGAATTTGACAAGTTATTCTAGTTATACAATCAAAAGCCCCTTGACAAAACACTCGTGAGTTGCTACTGTCTGTAAGTACTACTTCTATAATAATTAAGTCTCTATATATAGCTCAGCTCTTTCATTTGCATGTATATATAATTATCCTCACTATATTATGCAGGTTGAAGATCATCGAATGCAGAAAAGCAGATATCTATGATATTGGGTTCATTAACCCAAATGTCATACATGAATGGACGGCTAAACACAATGTCTCTGGAACCGAGAACAACTTGCTACAATCGTTGCTTAAAAATCAGAACAAAGATAAAATACTCTTTCCTTAAAACTTCAAGTGAGTGTTACTGTCTTGTGCACATTCGGTTTCCCTTACTCAAGGTTAATTATAGTAATGTAATTGATGAGTTATGCATGCGTGCGCATATTCCACTTTATTCTGCTAGAGCTTGAAGCTAGAATAGTAACTGTCTTAGACTCGAGAAGAAAAGATCCCCAGGAGTATGCGGACATGACTGATATGCTCTAGAAGTAAGTTCAATCGATCATTATTGCACCATATTGGCAACTTTGTTCATTTCCTGGATATCAAGTAATTATTCTGTTTGTCTGGCAGGGTTTGGAAAGAGTTCACCGTAATTACGCTGGGACTGCCGACGGAGCTGCAATTTAAACACCCGAAAGTAAGTACTACTAGCTAGTTCCGCACATCTCCCATTGATTGTAGCTAGTTTCATCAATACCATTTAGCATGCTTGATTATCATTTTGATTGAACTCTATTTCTCGTAAAGTGCTTGCGGCAGGAAGCCGGGAATGATTTTTGTGGATACTATGTTTGCGAGTTCATCTACAACTTGACAGCCTCTAAGCGGGGCTACTCTGAAAAACAATATGAGGTACATAAACAAAATAATTCACAATTTTATTTTTTTACCACTTCTTTAAATTAGATGTGGCAGATGCGGGATGAACTCCTACGACATGATCGCAGACGGGCTATTCAAGAGGAATTAGCGGGATTCTTTCTTGACCACGTCATACATAAAGCCGGAGAATACCATGTGGAAGTTGAAATAGACCTTAGATGTTAGGGTTTGTAAGAGGTCTTATATTGTATATATGTAGCTAGTAGCGTCGGATAGATATACCGAAACTTGTTGTTCAACCAATCTCTGGGAGAAAGAGAGGTCACTTCTCTCTGTATATGTTCATGACGATCTTGTGTACTTAACGGTTCCTTCATTTGCTTACTAGCTAGCGTGTCGAGTTCTATCTATACGTATAGTAGCTAGCTGATGACCCACAAGTATATGGGGTCAATTGTAGCCTTTTCGATAAGTAAGAGTGTCGAACCCAATGAGGAGCAGAAGGAAATGATAAGTCGTTTTCAGCAAGGTAATGTCTGCAAGTGCTAAAATTGTAAGTAGCGAAGTAGTTTGATAGCAAGATAATTTGTAACGAGCAAGTAACGATAGTAGTAACAAAAGTGCAGCAAGGTAGCCCAATCCTTTTGAGGCAAAGGACAGACCAAAACGGTCTCTTATGATAAGCAAAGTGTTCTTGAGGGTACACGGTAATTTCATCTAGTCACTTTCATCATGTTGGCTTAATTCGTGTTCGCTACTTTGATAATTTGATATGTGGGTGGACCGGTGCTTAGGTGCTATTCTTACTTGAACAAACCTCCTACTTATGATTAACCCTCTCGCAAGCATCCGCAACTACGAGAAAAGTATTAAGAATAAATTCTTTTTTTAGAATAGCATTAAACTTTTGGATCCAATCGGTCCCTTACGGAATAGCGCATAAACCGGGGTTTAAGCTTCTGTCACTCTCGCAACCCCTCATGTAATAACTACTCCACAATACATTCCCTTAGGCCCAAATATGGTGAAGTGTCATGTAGTCAACGTTCACATGACACCACTAAGGGAATCACAACATATATACATATCATCAAAATATCGAACACATATCAAGTTCACATAATTACTTGCAACATGATATCTCCCGTGACCTCAAGAACAAAAGTAACTACTCACAAATGATAATCATGCTCAAGATCAGAGGGATATTAAATATCATAATGGATCTGAACATATAATATTCCACCAAATAAACCATATAGTAATCAACTACAAGATGTAATCAACACTACTAGTCACCCACAAGCACCAATCTATAGTTCCGGTACAAAGATTGAACACAAGAGATGAACTAGGGTTTGAGAGGAGTTGGTGTTCTTGAAGATGTTGATGAAGATAGCCCTCCCCAAGATGGGAGAGTTGTTGGTGATGATGATGACAATGATTTCCCCCTTTGGGAGGGAAGTTCCCTCGGCGGAATCGCTCCGCCGTAGGGAAAAAGTGCTCCTGCCCAAGTTCCACCTCGAGACGGTGGCGCTTCATCCCGAAAGTCCTCTCCTTAATTATTTTAGGTCAAAATGACTTATATACTAGAAGGGCACCGGAGGTGGGCCGAGGGGGGCAGCACCCACCAGGGCGTGCCTGGGCCTCCTGGCGCGCCCAAGTGGGTTGTGCCCACCTGGTGGCCCCCCTTTGGTAGTTATTTGCTCCAATATTTATTAAATATTGTTGGGGAACGCGGTAATTTCAAAAAATTTCCAACGATCACGCAAGATCTATCTAGGTGATGCATAGCAATGAGAGGGGAGAGTGTGTCCACGTACCCTCGTAGACCGAAAGCGGAAGCGTTTAGCAATGTGGTAGATGTAGTTGAACTTCTTCGCGATCCAACCGAGCAAGTACCGAACGTAGGACACCTCCGCGTTTAGCACATGTTCAGCTCAATGACGTCCCTCGTTCTCATGATTCAGTTGAGGCTGAGGATGAGTTCCGTCAGCACGACGGCGTGGCGACGGTGATGATGATGCTACCGGCGCAGGGCTTCGCCTAAGCACTACGATGGTATGATCGAGGTGTGTAACTGTGGAGGGGGGCACCGCACACGGCTAAAAGATCAACTTGTGTGTCTATGGGGTGCCCCTTGGCCATGTATATAAAGGAGGGGGAGGAGGAGGCCGGCCAAGAGGGGAGGCGCACCATGGGGGGAGTCCTACTAGGACCCCAAACCTAGTAGGATTCGGCCCCCCTTTCCTATTACAACTTGGAGAAGGGGGGAAGGAGGAGGAGAGAAGGAAGGAGGGGGGCACTGCCCCTACCCTTATACAATTCGGATTGGGGCAAGGGGGGCGCACGCCATCTCCTCACCGGCCCTATCTCTTCTCCACTCAGGCCCATGAGGCCCAATAACTTCCCGGAGGGGGTTTCGGTAGCCCCCGGTACTCCGAAACTAATCCGAAATGACCCGAACCCTTCCGGTGTCCGAATGTAGCCTTCCAATATATCAATCTTTATGTCTCAACCATTTCGAGACTCCTCGTTATGTCCGTGATCTCATTCGGGACTCCGAACAAACTTCGGTCATCAAAACACATAACTCATAATACAAATCGTCATCGAACATTAAGCGTGCGGACCCTACGGGTTCGAGAACTATGTAGACATGACAGAGACACATCTCCGGTCAGTAACCAATAGCGGAACCTGGATGCTCATATTGGCTCCTACATATTCTATGAAGATCTTTATCGGTCAAACCGCATAACAATATACGTTGTTCCCTTTGTCATTGGTATGTTACTTGCCCGAGATTCGATCGTCGGTATCATCATACCTAGTTCAATCTCATTACGAGCAAGTCTATTTACTCGTTCCGTAATACTTCATCCTACAACTAACTCATTAGATACAATGCTTGCAAGGCTTATAGTCACGAGCATTACCGAGAGGGCCCAGAGACACCTCTCCGAAACACGGAGTGACAAATCCAAATCTTGATCTATGCCTACCCAACAAACACCTTGGGAGACATGTTGGGGAATGTAGCAATAATTCAAAATTTTCTACGCAACACCAAGATCAATCTATGGAGATTCTAGCAACAAGATAGGGAGAGGATGAGCATCTTCATACCTTTGAAGATCGCTAAGCGGAAGCGTCACTAGAACGCGGATGAGGGAGTCGTACTCGCGGCGATTCAAATCGCGGAAGATCCGATCTAACGCCGAACTGACGGCGCCTCCGTGTTCAACACACGTACAGCTCGGGGACGTATCCTCCTTCTTGATCCAGCAAGGGAAGAGGAGAAGTTGAGGGAGCACTCCGGCAGCACGACGGCGTGGTGGAGGAGCTTGTAGTTCTCCGGCAGGGCTTCGCCAAGCACTACGGAGGAGGAGGTGGAGTTGGAGAGGGGGAGGGCTGCGCCAGGGGAAGGCTGAAGCTCCCATGCACCTCCCCACTATATATAGGGGTGGAGGGGGATTGTTTATCGCCCCCCAAGTCCATTGGGGCATTGGCACAGGTGGGAGGAAAGAAATCCCATCATTTCCCTTCCCCACCAATCGTTATCCCTCCTTTTTAGGGATCTTGATCTTATCCCTTCGGGATATGATCTTATTCCTTCTAAGGGGGGATCTTGGTGCGCCTTGACCAGGGGTGTGGGGACTTTCCCCCACTACCCACGTTCATGTGCCCCCCCATGCAGGTGGGCCCCACTCTGGAACCTTCTATAACCTTCCCGATACAATACCGAAAAATCCTGAACATTTTCCGGTGGCCAAAATAGGACTTCCCATATATAAATATTTACCTCCGGACCATTCCGGAACTCTTTGTGATGTCTGGGATCTCATACGGGACTCCGAACAACATTCGGTAACTGGACACTAATTCCCATAACAACTCTAGCGTCACCGAACCTTAAGTGTGTAGACCCTACGGGTTCGGGAATCATGCATACATGACCGAGACAGCTCTCTGGCCAATAACTAACAGCGGGATCTGGATACCCATGTTGTCTCCCACATGTTCCATGATGATCTCATCGGATGAACCACGATATCGGGGATTCAATCAATCCCGTATACAATTCCCTTTGTCAAATGGTATGTTACTTGCCAGAGATTTGATCGTCGGTATCCCAATACCTCGTTCAATCTCGTTACCGGCAAGTCATTTTACTCATTCCATAACGCATGATCCCTCGACTAACTACTTGGTCACATTGATCTCATTATGATGATGCATTACCGAGTGGCCCCAGAGATACCTCTTCGTCATATGGAGTGACAAATCCCAGTCTCGATTCGTGCCAACCCAACAAACACTTTCGAAGATACCTGTAGTGTACCTTTATAGCCACCCAATTACGTTGGGACATTTGGTACACCCAAAGCATTCCTACGGTATCCGGGAGTTGCACAATCTCATGGTCTAAGGAAATGATACTTGACATTAGAAAAGCTTTTAGCAAACGAACTACACGATCTTGTGCTATGCTTAGGATTGGGTCTTGTCCATCACATCATTCTCCTAATGATGTGATCCTGTTATCAATGACATCCAATGTCCATGGTCAGGAAACCATAACCATCTATTGATCAACGAGCTAGTCAACTAGGGACATGTTGTGGTCTATGTATTCACACATGTATTACGGTTTCCAGTTAATACAATTATAGCATGAACAATAGACAATTATCATGAACAAGGAAATATAATAATAACCATTTTATTATTGCCTCTAGGGCATATTTCCGACAGTCTCCCACTTGCACTAGAGTCAATAATCTAGTTCACATCACTATGTGATTGTAATGAATCCAACACCCATGGGGTTTGATCATATCTTGCTTGTGAGAGAGGTTATTAGTCAACGGGTCTGAACCCTTCAGATCCGTGTGTGCTTTGCAAATCTCTACGTCGTCTTGTGGATGCAGCTACCACGCGCTATTTGGAACTATTCCAAATAACAGTTCTACTATATGAATCTGGTTTACTCCTTAGGTCATCCAGATTAGTGTCAAAGTTTGCATCGACGTAACCCTTACGACGAACTCTTTTACCACTGCCATGATCGAGAAAAATTCCTTAGTCCACTAAGGATAACTTTGACTGTTGTCTAGTGATCCATTCCTGGATCACTCTTGTACCCCTTGACTGACTCATGGCAAGGCACACTTCAGGTGCGGTACACATCATAGCATACTGTAGAGCACAGGGGACGACCTTCGTCCTTTCTCTCTCCTCTGCCATGGTCAGGTCTTGAGTCTTACTCAATACTCACACCTTATAACACAGCCAAGAACTCCTTCTTTGTTGATCTATTTTGAAATCCTTCAAAATCTTGTCACGATATATATTCATTTGAAAGTACTATTAAGCGTTTTTGATCTATCCTTATAGATCTTGATGCTCAATGTTCAAGTAGCTCAATCTAGGTTTTTTTATTGAAAAACACCTTTCAAACAACCCTATATGCTTTCCAGAAATTCTACATCATTTCCGATCAACAATATGTCAACAACATATGCTCATCAGAAATTCTATAGTGCTCCCACTCACTTCTTTGGAAATACAAGTTTCTCATAAACTTTGTATAAACCCAAAATGTTTGATCATCTCATCACAACGTATATTCCAACTCCGAGATGCTTACTCCAGTCCTTAGAATGATTGCTGGAGCTTTGCATACTTGTTAGCATCTTTTAGGATTGACAAAACCTTCTAGTTGTATCACATACAACCTTTCCTCAAGAAAAACATCGAGGAAACAATGTTTTGACATCCTATCTGCAAGATTTCATAAATAATGCAGTAACTGCTAATATAATTTCAACAAACTCTTAGCATCACTATGAGCGACAAAATCTCATCATAGTCAACTCCTTGAACTTGTCAGAAAACATCTTAGTGACAAGTCAAGCTTTCTTAATGGTGACACTTACCATCATTGTCCGTTTTACTTTTAGAATCCATCTGTACCCAACAGCCTTACAACCATTAAGTAGTTCTTCCAAAGTCTACACTTTGTTTTCATACATGGATCCTCTCTCGGATTTTATGGCCTTGAGTCATTGGTCGGAATCCGGGCCCACCATCGCTTCTACATAGCTCGTAGGTTCATTATTGTCTAGCAACATGACCTCCAAGATAGGATTACGTACCACTCTAAAGTAGTACACATCCTTGTTGACCTACGAGGTTTGGTAGTGACTTGATCCGAAGTTTCATGATCACTATCATCAGCTTCCACTTCAATTGGTGTAGGCGCTACAGGAACAACTTCCTGTGCCCTGCTACACACTGGTTGAAGTGACAGTTCAATAACCTCATCAAGTCTCCACCATCCTCCCACTCAATTCTTTCGAGAGAAACTTTTCCTCGAGAAAGGACCCGTTTCCAAAAACAATCACTTTTGCTTCCGGATCTGAAATAGGAGGTATACCCAACTGTTTTGGGTGTCCTATGAAGATGCACTTATCCGCTTTGGGTTCGATCTTATCAGGCTAAAACTTTTCACATAACGGTCGCAGCCCCAAACTTTTAAGAAACGACAGCTTAGGTTTCTCTAAACCATAGTTCATACGCTGTCATCTCAACGGAATTACGTGGTGCCCTATTTGAAGTGAATGCGGTTGTCTCTAATGCCTAACCCATAAACGATAATGCACTACAAAAAAAGACACATCCGTGACATTTTGGGCCGAACGATTTTTTTATGTCATACATATGACACTTCTATGATGATAATTGTGACAAAACGCGGTATCATCATAGATATGGTGGGCTCCTACTTCTATGATAAAAAATCATGACAGAAAATGGGCTTTTCGTCCTGGGCGAGCCGGAGACGCAGCTGCATGACATTCTTTGGGCCGTCCATGACGGAAAAAACCGTGGTAGAAGAGAGGGCGAGGAAAATTTCGGTGAGTTCCCGGTTACGGTGGGTGGTCGGGGGCCGAGCGATGCGCGTTTCTCTTGTACACATACGCGTGTGTGTGTGAGGCGTTGGCTCTAACTGAACCCGAACGAGGCATTGGGCTCTAACTGAACTTGAGCGATTGCACCGCAGGCTACGCATTACTGAACCTGAGCGATCGATCGATGGCTGTTAACTGAACCCGAGCGATCGATTCCTTCGCTACTGCTGCTAACTGAAGCCGATTGATGCTGCCTCTCTGGATGAACAGTGAGTGTTGCGGGGGGGGGGGGTTGGATGAATAGTGAGCGGTGGGAGTGGATGAACAGGACCCGTGGCGTTGCCTCTAGATGAACAGGACCACGTGGTGTGGAGGGCTGGATGAACAGGACGACGCCGTGGAGGGCTGGATGAACAGGACGACGCCGTGGAGGGCTGGATGAACAGTAGATGGTGGGGGGGGGTGGATGAACAATAGCCCGTGGAGGGGTGGTTGAACAGGGAGCCCATGGAGAGGGGTGGTTGAACAGTAGCCGCTGGAGTAGCGCGGTGTGGAGGCTAGATGAACAGGAGCCCGTGGATGAACAGTCGCAGGTGGAGGCTGGAGGAGGTCCACGGTGGATGAACAGTAGCCCGTGGAGGCTGGAGGAGGTCGACGGTGGAGATGAACAGTATCCCGTGGAGTCCTGTTTTGCGGTACGCCACACCCCTCCCGATGAACAGGACCCCCGTTTCGACCGTAGCGCTCCAACACAAGTCCGTTTCGTCCATTTTGCGGTACGCCACACCCCTCCCGATCAACAGGACCCCCGTTTCGACCGTAGGAGGTCCGTTTCCTCCATTTTGTGGTACACCAGACCCCTCCTGATGAACAGGATCCCATTTCGAATGTGGCCGGTCGAACACAAGGTCGTTTCCTCTGTTCCGCGGTACGCCAAGCCTCGTTTCCATCGCCTGTTCCGTCCAAGCCCTCCCGATGAACACGATCACGCATTCCATTCTGACCCAGCCGGTTGGCTCCCACGCGTTCCGTTGCCTCCCGATGAACATGACGCATTCGGTTGCCTCCCCATGAACACGACGCATTCCGTTGCCTCCCCATGAACACGACGACGATGCTGTTTCTCCGTTCCGACCCAACCATGTACACGAGTCGTGGTCGTCCGTATATATGCGCGAGTAGGCGTTCGAGACCCCGCCCATATGTACACATACGTGGCCTTATTTTCTTTCTTACGCACTGGCCGCTGTACGTACGTGTACATGCTACATGCACGCCTCTACTACGACAAGAGCGCGCCTCTACTACGACACGAGCGCGCCTCTACTACGACACGTGCGCGCCTCTACATCCACCAGCATGTATGTACACGTTCGCGACCAGAATGACAACGCTACATACGCTTCGACCAGGTGGGTCCCGACTGTCAGGCACTTCTTTGCGTGTGAAGATGTAGCTGGTGGGTCCCAGCAGTCAGGGGGGCGAATCGTTTTTTTGCCCGGACGCACTTCCTTGCGTCTGAAGGTGTAGCTGGTGGGTCCCAGTAGTCAGGGGGGAAATGTTTTTTTTCGCGAAATACTGTGGCCCATCCGGTGGGTCCCCGCTATCAGGTGGAGGAATAATTATTTTGCGCGTAATAAGGAGGCACTTCCTTGTGGCTATCGTGGACGGAGCTGTCAGCCTCTCCACGTACAGTCCACGTCCGATGGAAGCCGTTCCTTGACCATGTTGACCATGTCGCGCCGAGAGCACCAGGGCGGTGGACGACGGCAAGGCCTAGGAATGGGACGACGCGGAGCGGGGGAAGACGCGGCAATGGATGCCCACACGTAGAGGAGTACGAGGGTTCACTGGTTCTCTGCAGTGTGAGGTTGCCGTCGCCGTAGAATAACAGTTAACAGGGGGTGTGGGTGAGTAGAGGGATGGCCTGGCCAGCGGTGGGAGTAGTAGGGGGCGGTGAGGCCTCTACCGCATCGCAGCCAGCCACGGGAGGCAGGAGCATGAGGCATGACCGATGCTGGTTTGGGCGGCTGGAGCAAGAAGACCAGAGGTTGAAGAAGCACTACGGCCGTTGGATGGACATTGTACGGTCACTGGAGCTAGAATCGTGCATATTGACTAAGTTGACAAAGCCCTCCGTCCCCGTCAACTTAGTAGGCCCACAAGTCAGCCTGCCACTATACTGGGTCCCAGCTAACAGGGGAGTATTCATTTTTGTGTGTGTAATAAGGAGGCACTTCCTTGCGTGCGAAGATATAGCTGGTGGGTCCGAGCTGTCAGCGGCGGTAACGTTTTTTTCGCGAAATACAGAGGCCCTTTCGGTGGGTCCCTGATGTCAGGTGGAGGAATCATTATTTTGCGCGTAATAAGGAGGCATGTCCTTGCGTGCGGCCGTGGACCCAGCTGTCGGCCTCTCCACGTACAGTCAACTTCAGATGCATGTCGGTCGTTGACCATGTTGACCAGGTCGCGCCGAGAGCACCAGGGCGGTGGACGACGGCGAGGCCTAGGAAGGGAACGACACGGAGGCAGGGAAGACTCGGCAGTTGTTTCCCATGCGGAGGGGAGTATGACTGTACGAGGCTTTACTGGTTCGTCTGCCGTCGCCGGAGAATAACGGCAGGTGTGGGTGAGTAGAGGGATGGCTAGGCCAGTGATGATAGTACGGTGGGGGTGGTGAGGCCTGCGCGGCAGCACAGCTGGCCGCAGGAAGGAGGGAGCAGGCAGTCCCGCCGGTGCTTGTTTGAGCGCCTGGAGCAGGAAGAGCAGAGATTGAAGAAGCACGACGGCCGTTGGATGGACATCCAACAGTCACTGCTTGTGCGTCAACCTTCTTTTTAGGAAAGCCTCAAATTTGTGGAAAACAACATACAACCCATCTGCCATTATTTCTGATAATTTATAGCCCATTTGCTAATTCTTAAGTTTTTTTTGGAGCCCTTATTCTTTTTGTTAGCATTACAACCCATATTGTGGCCACGGTTAAAAAATTATACGAAATTTTGCATATTTCGGTGCGGTCCGAACCGTTTTTAATCCCGAAATTTCGACTCACATTCAAACTGATTTAAAAAATAAATGTATATCAATATAAAATCCAACAAATTCTCCATGCATAAAAATTAATGTAATTTAAAATCTCGAAATAAAAAAAGATATTTGAAACTAATTGCCGGTTTGATGTGTTTTAAAAATGTACATTCCATTTCTCATTACTGATGGGCCATTTTCTCGGCCAGCCAAATGAAAGCTCTCCTCGTCTTGAAAGATTTGCAGCCCAACAGGCCTGACAAAGCGACTTACTTGGCAAATCACAAAAAAACTGGGATATGGCCGTGGACCCAGCTATCAGCCTCTCCACGTACAGTACTCTTCCGATGGAATGTCGTTGACCACATTGACCACGTCGTGCCGAGAGCACCAAGGCGGTGGACGGCGACGAGGCCTAGGAAGGGGACGACGCGGAGCCGGGGAAGACGCGGCGGTGGATGCCCACGCGGAGAGGAGTACGAGGGTTCACTGGTTCGGCTGCGGTGTGAGGCTGCCGTCGCTGCAGGGCCTGGCTAGCGGTGGGAGTAGTAGGGGGCGATGAGGACTCAACGGCAGCACAACTGGCCACTGGAGGCAGGAGCAGGCGGTCTCCCCGGCGCTAGTTTGGGCGGCTGGTGCAAGAAGAGCAGCGATTGAAGAAGCAGCAGGATCGTTCGATTCAAATCCAACGGTTACTGCTGCTAGAATCGTTTGTTGACTAAGTTGACAAGCCCTGCGTACGCGTCAACTTAGTAGGCCCACAGGTCAGCCTCCCAACCGGTGCGCCCCAGATGTGAGTGGGAGGAATCATTTTTTTCGCGTAATAAGGAGGCAGTTGATTGCATGCGGCCAGGCCAGCGGAGGGAGTAGGGTGGGCCGGGGAAGCCTGCGCGGCATCACAGTGGGCCACAAGAGGAGGGAGCAGGCAGTCCCGCCGGCGCTAGTTTAGGCGGCTGGAGCAGGAAGATCAGAGATTGAAGAAGCACGTCGGCCGTTGGATGGACATCCAACAGTCATTGCTGCTAGAATCGTGTGTTCACTGACAAAGCCTTGCGTAAACAAGTCAGCCTCGAAATTTGTGGCGTGTACAACCCATTTGCTATTACTTTTATAATTTTTACTCATTTTCTAATTCATATGGAATTTATTGCAGCCCGTTTTCCATTTTTAGAATTGCTGACCATTTTCTGGTCAGTACCAGGGTCAAAAAATTAACTAAATATGTGGGAAATTTTGAAAATTCACAAATTTTTGCTGGGGAACGAAATATTCTTAATCCAAAAATTAATAGCCATACTAAAACTAATTTAAAAATAAATTAGTACTATGTTATGTTAAATCCAATGAAATACCTATAAGATATCAGTGAAGAACAAAAACAAAAAAAGAAACTAATATCCCATTTGCTATAATTTTTTTGGAATTTTCAACCCCTTCTGATATTACTTTTAACAGACATTGACCATACTCTTCAGCCAGGCCGGAATGCATCCCTCCTCGTCTTGAAAGATTTGCAGCCCAGTAATTCGGAGAAAACAAATAGGCCTAGCTTGGGTATTCTTCAAAAATAAATACCGGGCTACCTATTTTCCCAAAGAACTGGTGCATGAGCATTTAGCTTTATTTATTTATTTACTTATTTATGTTTAGGGGACCATGAGCATGTACCTGGGCCGGATTCATGTGAGAGCCTCCCTACCAGTTAATTATGGGCTTCTCTATTGGGCCTTCATTAGTGAGCTGCATGTTATCAACAAGTGGAAAATGTGTTCCATACAAAAAATAGTATGAGCTACGTACGGTACGGGGCACTAAAGGATCGAACTATGCAACGACTTCCAAAACATTGTGATTGTCATTCTAACAACACATTTATTCAACCAACAGACGAAATATACTACTGATTGTACATTGAAAACAGCAGCAGCAGCAACCAGGGCTGGGGGTGCAACAGAAGCAGTAAGCAGGCCAGAAGAGTGAAGACGCATCTGTCTCTTCCAAACCAAACATCAACCATCATTACAAAAGGGCTACCAAAAAAGAACAAGTGTATGCATCAAACTAAATAAAGATCCTACTACACCAAGTGTACGCATCTAACTAACTGGCTCAGTTAGACGTTACTATTTATTAAGCTGTGGAGATTGGCTGACGGCTTGAACCAGATGGGTGCCTGATGGGGGAAACTCCAGCCAGCAGGTCAAAGTCTGATACTTGCGACCCTCTCTCCTACTTTGGGCTGTAGAGCGTGGCATCACATATCAGGGTATGGTGCATGCAGAGACGCATGGTACGCTGTGTACACACAGTTTTTCCTGAGGAACGAACTGCGCTGCCATCATGATCCTTGCCGTCGGTTATCTCCTGGTTAATCGGATAATTTAGTCTGACAAACAGAGAGCGTGTACCAAGGCTACTTACCAGCCTCCAGTCAAAAATTCCTGAAGGCCCAGAGAAGCTGGGATCCTGCTCAAAGACCTTGCAGTGAATGTGATTGTATTCCGCGAGACAACACGTCTGGTACGTGCGAACGATCATCAATCTTTCGTCGTTGTCTGATCGAGCCAGGAACCACCTGCAACTGCCATGCCGCTTTTCTTTGAAAGGTTCTGGGATTAGGAAGGGTAGGGACACCAGGCAGCCTACAACATCATATCAAGTTGGAGTCAAATAAAAAAGGGCTCTTGATTTAGTCAATCTTAAGAACAACATGTTATGAGCATGAATATTTTTTCAGTAAATGTTGACAGTAATATAAGCAAGCCATCATGATATCAAAGTAACATACTGCTGTAAGAGCCATTTGTAGCGATGACTGGAGTAGGCCAGCAATACGTCCAGCCATAGAAGGAGTCGACAGCGTAAATGAAGCCCTTGTGTTCAGTGGCATCAGAGAACCATGGGGGATGTATGATCCTGCGATGGACGTGCAGATTTATCCACTTACCGCAGTGACCTGTCAGATAGGCGAGACCGCGGTTGAAGAATGCAATTAGCCTGAAGTCTTTATAATTCGCAGATCTTGTGGGCACTTGGCAGATTACAACCTTGAGCAAATCAAACTTGGTATCATGTTGGCTACTGTAAGATTCCGAGTACTCTGGGCCGCGGTGCCAAAGCAGTGCAGTGTTAATCGAAGGAAGGGGGATCAATCACTGGGTGTAGACCTCCGCGAGCATCCAGCTGTCGCGACCGTCGACAAGCACCATCCAAGACGTGTTCATGCCGACCCAGTACATACCGTTAATGTAGCTGAGGCTGACAAGGATCAGATCGTAGTCAAGGGGGTTGATGCTCGCCACCCTATGATCGTTATGCTGTGTGACATGCCGTTTCTGAAGATCAGGCGGCATCGGCAAGCAAGGAGCTGGCTTAAAAAGCTCCGGCCTGAGGGCTTTGAGTAAACAGCCCCGACGAGCACGCGGCGAGCGGCATGGTACTGAGATTGTCCACATTTGAAACAATGAGCTTGATTACCTCTGTGGGGAGCGAATTCCGGCCACTCTTTCGGCGGACGCTGCTCGGTTCTGCCATTGTTAGTGCTTGGGTTTCGGACGAGGGGGGAGGCACCTTAGCGGGGATGGAAGATTGGACGAGATTATGTGCGGACAAAGATGGAGAAGCAAATATGTGCTGCGGGAAGTGGACAGGTGATGATGACTACAGCACGCCGCTTGACTTACGAGACACATACCAGCAGCGTAGGGTCATATCGATGACAGACAACTTGCTTGAGTAGAGTAGTAGAGTAGGACTCTGCTCTACTACTAGCACCGGAGTAGTATATTCTAATCTAAAATAGTTACAAACTTTAATGCCCGAGCATGGAACGACTACGAACCATGCTCAAAGACTGTGTCTACATGGTGTCATAGTTGGCTTTCTATCCGTCAGATATAGATCGGATGGTCTATATTACAAGATGGCACGCATACCATCATCACCAACTCTGCTTTTTATAAGAGTAAATATGGTGTGCTTGCCATCCTGCAATATAAGCCGTCCGATTTATATCTGACGGATAGGAAGGAAAAATGGAAATTTTGCAAAAAGATACCCACGGCCACTCAACATTTGCAAATAAGGCCTTCCCTCGTTCATCCTTTTCTCCCACAAGATAAACTACTCATACAGATGCATCTTGATGTTCCGTGCAACGCACGGGAATCTTGCTAGTAGATAGATAGAGA
Source organism: Triticum aestivum (assembly GCF_018294505.1). Lineage (NCBI taxonomy): Eukaryota > Viridiplantae > Streptophyta > Magnoliopsida > Poales > Poaceae > Triticum > Triticum aestivum. The sequence continues at coordinate 599,290,347 of NC_057807.1, forward strand.
CTAGGGAGTACTAGTAAGGACAGCATCTACTGCTTCGTGTGCTACTCCTGCGCACCATTCGGCGGCTGCAACGTCCCCTACAGCCACTCCCTCCCGCGCTCCATTCAGAGGGCGCTGTTGACATTTGGGGAGCGCACTCTCGCGACTGCTGGCAGCCACGACTTCACTGATGACGACTTCTTCCCCGACCTCGGCAACCTCTTCCTCAACGACATGGGTGACAACCTCAACGCCAACGGTGCTACTCCCCTTGCACCATATGTGTTTCTCCTTCCCGTTCGAAATCGTGGTAGAATTCATGTTTCTACTCTGTATCCTACTACTATGCTAGTCCACATGATTAGTTTCATCTTTGTTATAGCCATCATGATTTATTTTGTGCTTATTCGGATTAAATCTCGTAGTAACTTGCTCATATATTCAACTGGCGCAACGTCCCCTACAGCCACTCCCTTTTCATGGACGGCCTGGTCAATGCCTCCAAGGAGCCCTTCGTCTACTGCTATGAGTGCCCGATGCTGTTTTGGGGCTCGCCGGCGGACATGGTGCATCACCTCACGGATGCGTGCAGCGGTCACTACTGGCCCTTGGCGGAGAACATCAAGTACGAGACGTGCTACCCGTTCACCATGCCGGAGTTGCTGGAGGATCACCGCCGCCTGCTAGTCTCGGAGGAGGACGACAGCGTCTTCCTCTTGATCGTCGGCACCAGCGAGGCCCGTGCAGGCCGCCGCCCAGTCTCTGTACACTACTAGGGAAAAGCCTATACACAGAATCTTATCAGCAGCGCGCTGTAAAATAAGGCGCTGCTGCTAATTAGCAGTAGCGTGCTTGGGGGTAACTCGCTGCTGAAAACAATATAGCAGTAGCGCGCCCGCTCAAAGAAGCGCTACTGCTATAATTCCCACGAGGCCGCCACGTGGCTAGTTATAGCAGCAACGCGTTATAACGACGGGCGCTACTGCTACGTAGCATAGTAGCAGCGCATTGCTGCAATAAGCGCTACTGCTAAATTTACTACAAAAGTTTTGCCCCATCTCCTCTATCCGATCCACACTCACACAGTCACACACTAGCTCACTGGATCCCCTCTCAATCCCCCGCGCCGGTCCACCCCTGTCGCCCCTCCTCCGTCTGCGCCGCTGTCATCTTCTCCTCCTTGCTGGACTCGGTACCGGCCTCCTCCTCCATCCTCCCTCTCCACTTGCCGCTGGCCGGCCCCTCCTCACTCCGCCTTCCTCCTCCGTCCTCCCTCCACTGGTCACGCCGGTCGACCCCTCCTCGCTCCGCCTTCCTCCTCCATCCTACTCTCTTCTCCCTCCTCGAGTCGCCCCTCCTTCTCCCTCCTGCCCACTACATTTTGATTTAGTAGCTAGGCTAGTTCATATGCAACATTTTGATTTAGTTGATATGATTTAGTTGATTTAATTAGTAGGCTAGTTGATTTAGTTGACTTAGAACAGTTTGATTTAGCTGATTTAATAGGCTAGTTCATTTAGTTGATTTAGTTGACTTAGAACATTTTGATTTAGTTGATTTAATAGGCTAGTTCATTTAGTTGATTTAGTTGACTTAGAAAATTTTGATTTAGTTGATTTAGTAGGGTAGCTCATTTAATTAGTTGATTTAGAACATTTTGATTTAGTTGATTTAGTAGCTAGGCTAGTTGATTTAGTTGATTTAGAACATTTTGATTTAGTTGATTTAGTAGGCCAGTTGATTTAGTTGACTTAGAACATTTTGATTTAGTTCATCATTAATCCTTTGCTCATATTGCTTTAGGAAAAATGGTGCCACCACCACCACCACTATGTCGACTGTGCAAGTCAAGATGCGCCAGCAGCCTTGCAACTGGCAAGCTGTTCGGCATCTACTTCCAGCCAAGTTTTCGTCATGCGGCAGTAAGAAATTAGATGAAATGTAATAACTATTTTGTTTTTAGTGTTGGCATTACTGCATTGTGTCATTTTGCTTATTTTACACAGATCGTCCCATGCAATGTGAGGTTGAAATTCAACAAGCTGGCAGGAGACACCATGACATTTGAGGCTCCTGGGGGGCCATACACTATGGAGGTCGAGAAAGGACGCAATATGTCGTAGATTGGAGGAGATGGATGGGCCCGTTTCGTCGCTCGCATGCGTCTTACTGGTGGTGAGTTGATCAGCTTCTCCTTCCGAGCAGAAAGACCCAAGCTAGTTGTCATTTATCTCAACCTGGTGGAAGATGATGAAGATGACGAAGATGATGAAGATGATGAAGATAATGAGGACCCACTCGATGAAGATGATGAGGACCCACTTCATGAATCCATCGTAGCTCAAAGAACAAGGCTGAGTGAGGAGGAGGTGTCCAACCTGTGGGACATAATTCCGCCACATGCTGACTTTGTCGGGGTGCCATTCGTGACTCGCTTGACAAATACCATGGTTGATCGACATGATATGGTATGTTATACTTACAAATGCAAATTATCCGATGAATTACTTAGTGTACAGTCCAATGATATGGTATGTTGTGTGGAATCTAGTCAATTATATGTTTTAGTGTAGAGTTTGATCACATGCTTATTAGTGTAGAATCTAACGAAACTATTAATAGTGTAGATAATCCATATGTACTTATTTGCGAGGCTATTTATTAATTGATATGTTTTTCTTATTAAAAAATTGGCAAAGAGCATATCTGTGAGTTATGGTATCGAGCCTGATGAAGAAGGCTCGGCTGGACTACGCCTTACTGCAAGGGGCTCTGTCACAACCTGTACTTACCGCGTGGACACGGACGGCCGCACACACTTAAACTCGGTTGGGTGGAAGAAATTCCTCGATGGCAAGAATCTTCGTGTTGGACAGGCCATCCTAATTACTATCAGGAACACCAACCGCCCAGGCTTAAGGATGATGATTGTCTTCGATATCATCTAGAACTACATATGTGTGTGTGGCTATATCATCTAGAACTACATATGTGTGTGTGGCTATATCATCTAGAACTACATATGATGATCGTCGTCAATATCATCTAGAACTACATATGATGATGGTTGTTGATATGACCTTGTACTGCTTGAGGATGCATGTTGACTATGCATGAAATTGTTATCTAGTACTCCCTTTGTTCCAAATTACTCGTCGTGGTTTGAACTAAAACCACGACGAGTAATTTGGAACGAAGGGAGTACTACCTAGTAATGGATTATGAATTTGATATCTACTAGCAGTACCTAGTATCTAGTATCTGAAAGGGAAACTGAAAGGAAAAGGGGTAGTGGGAAAATGATGAAAGATATAGCAGTAGCGAGGGATGGCGAAATCGCTACAGCTAGGTAATAGTAGCGCGTTCTAAAAAAGCGCTGCTGATATCGTAAACAGTAGTAGCGCTGGTAAGGGCCGCGCTACTACTATGAGTTAGCTGTAGTGCCTTATTAGTAGCGTGTCCACCCGCGCTGCTGCTAGCCTCAAAACCCACGCTACTACTAGGGTTTTCCCTAGTAGTGGTAGTGTGTGTCAGGGGCGACACCGCTGACACTGACACTGACACAAGGCCGATGTACGGGTGCGTGGTCAGTGTTACTACCCCTCCGGGTCACGTGGGCGGCGACACCGGCCTCATCAAATGGACTTGGACTCTGGGGAGCTGGGACTATCCCGCCAATGTGGACTTGGAAAACCCATGGCATCCTTTACCCGCCGATGCGGTGCACGGGGACTCCAAGGAGGTTCACCTGGACATATGCATTATCAAGTTAAATGTTGATCATTAGTCTTTGCTCAATGTAATCCGCTGTCTAAGCATGTGGAGACTTCCATGCAGGATCTTGCTCTATTGGAGTATCGCGCATGAATAAAAGTGTATCCGTTTATGGTTTAGTCTAGAATCTTCCATGTATGAATTTTTACTACAATACTGGTGAAAAACTTACGATGAACCATTTCTTACATCTCCTTTGCCCCCTTGCAAGTCATCCTGATTTAATCCCTCCGTCTAGGTGTATAAGGGCATGGTTAATATTACTTAATAGTATAGCCAACTGTTGACTATAAGAAAGTGCCATGTCATCTGTAGCCAACATGTATAACAATCGATACTCAAAAACTAATTCTCAAAGATCATTTCTTGCAAAGCACAATAAGTGTTATTTCTTCACAAGTTTTGGATGTAGGTTGAATAGTTGAACGATTTTGTTTGCAAAAGATACCTTTTTATCTATTTCACCCGGATGTTTGTGAGCTCTAGAGATGAAATAATATCTGAAGAAACCTATCGATACCCGTTACACATGAGATGACCCCTACATCCTTTGTCAAAATAAACAAATCCCCAATCAATGCATTTCACTCTTCGGTGCAACGCACGGGCACCTTACTACTATAGATTAGTACGACCAAAAATTGAACTAACATTATATATAGTACGATAAATGCTGATGCATGTCACCTAAAATTATATCATTCAAAACTATGTTCAAATACGAATCCAACGATATAGTTTTTGTTAACATGCACTAACATTTTGTCAGTTAAATCTTCAGTCAAATTTAATGGGGGACTAATAAACCATGACCGATGTAGTACAAGTGTAGAGGGCGGCGCTGCACGGGAGTCTCACCTCTCACCCCGCTCGTGGCGCAGCAGTAAAGCCGTCATATCACAAAACCCAACCACTCCCAGTAATAAGTGGCCTGGCAAAATAAACGGACAAGCAACCATCACATCCCTCCGTCTTTTTTGCATTTCATCTCTCTGCATTTACTTTCTCCGGTTCATCTCGCACACACGATCCCTAGCTACTACTCCTAGGGCCAGTTCTTTTGGCGGCTTCCCCAGCTTTTCCCATAAGACTACTCACAGTGGAGAGTAACAATAAGGCGCCTCGCTCATTTATTTGGGCTTCTAAACTACTACTCCGTCCTGGTTTATTCCTCAGCATTGTAATTTGTGCTAAATTTTGACCAAAGATTTAACTGATAAAATGTTACTCCCTCCGTCTAGGTGTGTAAGTCATCCTACGAAAACCAAATAATCCCAAAACACTTAGGCGCGGTGCATTAACTTCTACCTCGTTTCTTGTTTCTTGACATATCAACCAATAAGAGATAAAGAGTGTGCATACTTTTAATGACTTGAGATATCAAACACGACATGCAGTGGTTAGTTCATTGCATGCAATACTATTAATTAGCAAATAAACATAGTAGTGCATGTGACATGCACTAACATTTCATTAGTTAAATTTATGATCAAAATTTGACACAGATTACAATGGGGACCAATAAACCAGGATGGAGGTAGTAGTTATGGGATTACTAATCTAGAAGCCTAAAAGAACTGGCCCCTGGTACTCCTACTAGTAGTAGTACTCAAGTTGGAATTCCAATTGCACGACACAACTTGTTAGGCAAAAAAATTGATACAGGGTGTAGGAAGTGGTTTGGGAATTTGCATGCCTTTCCAACCAGTGAGATACTCCGTACAAAGTACGCAGAGAAATAACCATAGAGAAGGAAGCTAAAAGTAAACAATCAAATGAGCATTTTTGCATTTGTTTTGCAATGAATTGTTTCACAAGCTTGACTAGTGCTGTTTTTCTACTTTTACAAAAAAAATGCACCGTAATGTTAAAATGTGCATTTGCACGTACATAAGTAATAGTAGTACTCCCTCCGTCTAGGTGTATAAGTCTTCCCTCCTTCTTGGTCACAGTGCACAACCAAAGATGACTTATTGACCTGGACGGAGGGAGTAGCACAGTTTGCAAGCATATCTCGAGAGAGACGTGTAGAGCAACAATATATAGTAAAGTTTGTGCTATATGCACGTACTTGCAAAATGCGTACGAATACACAAGGTTTCCAAACTTTCCCTTTTACATACTTAATTAAGGACGCTAAAAATTCCTGAACGTTCGGGATTTATCATTTGCGTCCCAAAACTAATGAGATCGCCTTACGAAACAAAAATTATACTCCTCCTAAAAGCCACGGCGCTCGCAGGAGCGCTTGCGGCACGCCACGAGTGCCCTGGTGCGCGGCCGTTTCCCAGCGCGCCGACACAACGCCTCTTCCTCAGCCTCGCAACTCGCGAGGTGCTGATTGGCGGCTTGCAGGCGGGCGAGCGCGATCTCACCGGTGTGGTGATCCGGCACCAACAGGTACTCCTCCTCGCTGGAAGCGTGCACCCAGTCCACGTACCGCCAAGCGTAGATGAGGCGCTTGGGCACGACTGCATTCAGGGCGTCGGCACGGGCGTCCTCCGCCACCCTCACGGCCCTCGCACGAGCCTTCTGCCAAAGAGCCAATTGCCTAACTCTCTCGGACGCGACATATGCCTCCCAAGCAGCTTGTTCCATGGTGCGCTTCTCTTCCTCGGCCTTCTTCTCCGCCTCTATTTTGGCGCGCTCTGCTGGAGGCAAAGCCTCCCACAAGGCGACATCAATTTCTTTCCAAATCCCCTCAAGGCTGGGGGGCTCGGCGGGCGGCGCGGCATTCTCCACGTAGCGGGGAGCCAACGCATCCTCCGACGCGCGTGCTGGCAAGATTGGGAACACCGATGCGTCCACCTCGACGCGTCGCGGCGAGGAGCGGAACACCGACGCATCCTCCTCGACTAGTGGCGGTGAGGAACGGAAGGGCGACGCGTCGCGTCACAGCGAGGGGCGGAACGCCGACGCGTCCTCCTCGACTAGTGGCGGCGAGGAACGGAAGGGCGACGCGTCGCGTAGCAGCGAGGAGCGGAACGCCGACGCGTCCTCCTCGACTAGTGGCGGCGAGGAACAGAACGACGACGGGTGACCGTCTGCGCGGTGTAGCGAGGGGCTCCTAGGGCTTGGGAGGGGCGATGCCATGGTGGTCGACGTGAGAGGGAGGGGGAGGAGATAGCGATGAACGTGAACATGAGGGGGAGGATATAGCGATGTCGTGGGAGGCATAGTATTTATAGCGAGCAATGGCACACCTACGTAAGATATGGACTGAGCTGCACTGACTTAACTGTAGGTCCAGTTGCATCACTGACATGTGGGCCGGATCCCTGTTGGGCCCATATGTTAGTGACCCAATGCACCTGTAGTTAAGTAACATCTACGTGGGCATATTTGTTGGAGTAAATTATGGGGGAGGGAAGGGGTGGAAATATTGCTGGTCACAACGGATTGGACGAGCGTGGGGGGAGGAGAGTCATGCATGCAGATTTTTTCACATGGGGTGGAGTGGTGGGACCGCTGGAGGGAGAAGGAGAGTTTGGCAGGCATATTGTTTCCACACATGGAGAGGAAAATATTTGGAGACGAACGGGCTTCCTACAGGTATGGGGAACGGTGCATAATAAGTCATCTTGCATGCCGGGCTAGGTATAGTCTCAAGTCATTAAAAACATACACGCCCCACACAAGTTCATATTTCAAGGTGCACTAAATTATTGCATGCGATGATTAAGGCTGGCCATAATGGTGGTATCTTAGCTGGTATCATGCACACGGGAATAGAAAACATGCTGATGTGGCAAATAATTAAAGAAGAGAGGGGGGTTAGAGTAACTAGTGTTCATGCATGCACTGGTAAACACATTTTTGTGAATAACGACAACATTAGTTGAGTACTTTTGCAGACTTCAAAAACTATTCCGCCGCCTCTACTATCTTGCTAAGAGTAGGTGAAAATTTTGAATCGAGCCCTTTAAACTAGAAGGGAGCTAGTGGTACTCTAATAGCTAACCTTGTTGTGATGACAAGATAGGACATGGCACGCACCTGGACGGAGGAACTAGTTTGCATTGTGCATTTAAGTTTTGTCTGAAGTCAATGTACCTCAAATTTCACCAGACTTATAGAAAAATGTACTATCAACATTCATAATGTCAAATCAATATTTTTACACTCATTATAAAACGCAGTTCTTATACTCATTATAATAAGTATTGTAGATATTGATATTTTTAGTATAAATTTGGTCGTCGGATTTCATTGATGCATGTCAAAGCATGGAGGAAGCAGAGCTTAGGTCTTGCATTGCCGGTCTCTACATAGGTATTTTCTCTTCATAGTCCTGTAATTTTAGAGACTGATTATGCTTTTGTGGTAGTGTCTCTTGCATCGGGGGACTATGACAGGTCTGCTATGCGTGACCTGAAGATGAAAGCGTTGAGCATCTCGAAGTTGATCAACAATCTTCAATTGTCAAAGATTAGCCGTTCGGCCAATAAGGTGGCACACTTAATTGCTAAGTATAGCTTTGACAATAGATTAGATGGTATTCTTGTAAATAACGTACCGCCCTGTGTGGTGAATCATGCATGCGGAGTAGGCAAAAAAATTGCTCATTTATAGCCGGTCGAAGTCTCAAAGGGCGCGACCACGCAAGGGAGGCGAAGGTCGTGGGAGGCGCGACAGTTGACGGAATTAAGTGAAGTTACATCCTTGCGCAGACATGGCGTGCAAACAGGCAGAAGCTATACCGTCAGGCCTACGATATGGGTCTAGTAGACATGACATCTAGTGGGTCCTGCATAGTTCTCGAGAACTCTTTGGGGGCTTGCAGCCGTTTATCCATCGGGCAAGCCAGCAACCCCACGCCGTTCGCACGCCCTACTCGTCCCCGTCTTCTACCTTACACTAGTTCGCTCCCAGTCGTCCCGTCCTTTCACATTAGTTCGCTCCCAGTTTTTTTGCGGGGTACAACAGTTCAACTTCTCTTAACCCTCCTCCAAAATCCTTGGCCTCCCAAATCTCCATGGTTGCCGCTGAGTACCAGGTTAGAGCCATCACCAGCGATGAGTTCATCATCATCTACACACGTGGATCTGTGACGATGAAAGCATGCCTTGCTCGTTTCCTACGCATGTTCAACAGTTCAACGGATGAGTGGGTCGCTGGGCTAGATGTTGAGTACACCATAGTCCTGGGATGAGAGAAGGATCTAAAGGACGAAGAGAGGAAGAAGCCCGCCATGATCCAGGTTTGCATACATAACGTTTGCTTGGTCTACCACATATGCCATGCCGACATTGAGTGCCAAGATTTTAAGAACTTCCTCAAGGACAACAGAGTGAAATTCGTTACTGTAGGCTTTAAGAACGACAGGGATGTCCTGCGTCGCATAGGTATCGTTGTAGGCCAGCCCTTCGATCTCTAGAAGGCAAGCCTGGTGTCCTCCTCTCAACCTTCAATGCTGACCCTGGCAGCAGCCATGATTGATCCTTCATATGCTAAACTGAAGAAACCTCATCACGAGTTTCATCATGCATGGGAGTCGAAGACATTAGATGAAGATCATATCATGTACGCATCAATGGATGCCTACCTTTGTTTAAATATCTACAAGGGTTGGATGAAGAAGCAGAGCCCAGTGTCCGGTTCAAGCAAAGAAGCATCAGCGAAGAGGAAGAGGAAGTGGGACGAGGACGAAGTCGAGGACGTGGACTCGGACTCCGAGTAGGTGGCAGTGCCGTCGCTCATACTGGTTCTACTGCAGTGTCAAGAAGACTAGTAGCTTAGTTTATTTTCTAGTGTGTGAAGACATTAGATGAAGATCACATCATGTACGCATCAATGGATGCCTACCTTTGTTTAAATATCTACAAGGGTTGGATGAAGAAGCAGAGCCTAGTGTCCGGTTCAAGCAAAGAAGCGTCAGCGAAGAGGAAGAGGAAGAGGGACGAGGACGAAGTCGAGGACGTGGACTCGGACTCCAAGTAGGTGGCAGTGCCGTCGCTCATGCTGGTTCTACTGCAGTGTCAAGAAGACTAGTTGCTTAGTTTATTTTCTAGGGTGTGTTGTGCTGAGGCCCCAGTAGAACTATGTTTATGTTCTTTCTCGTTATTTGAACTCTTTAGTACATACAGTAGTACTAGTACTATGTCTTACTACTGTTCTTCTTGCAGTTGGTACTACTGCTCGTATCTTCATTTTCCTACTGTACTTAATACATTCGTACTAGTAGTATAATTTGGGTCAGTCGATTTGTGAAAGAAGTTCGACGGAGCGAAGGAAGAAGATGGCAGAAGAGGTGGAAGAAGCCCTTCTAGCCATCCATGTTGCATCAAATGGCTCACAAGAGTCGACTGGCCCAAATTGCTCCTTCAGATTGCAGGATCCACGTGGCATTCAAGGTCTCGAAGGTAGATTCCGTGTCCGCACCCGGTTTGCGGTCTCGACGCGCGCGTGACCGGCTTCCGCTGCGACAGCCACCATGCGCGCCTCCTCCGCGCGGGCGGAGACGACAATGACATGCTAGTTCCTCCTCGTTGGCGTGCTGGAGCACACGCTCATCCTCCTCTTTGTATGCTGCGTGCATAGACGCGACTCCACTAGTTGCTCGCGTACTTGGCAGCGTGGCGGCATTGCAAGGAGGGACTGCAGACGACGTGAGCGGGCGAGCCTTCGGCTTCATGGCACATGGATGGCAGCGACACGGTGGTGTTGGGCGAGAAATTGTTGGCCGGAGCAGGCGGGTGCCGGCATGCGCAACGGCCGCGGCGGCATATTGATGAGTGCGCGTGTGGGAGCTTACTTTAGTTTTATATAAGGTTGGTCAAACTTAAAAGAAAACCATACTAGTACACGTAAACATTAGACTTAGGCACCGCTCCTTTTATTAGTTAGTACCACAACCACGATATGGGATCCTGTGCAGGCGCGTGAACCGCGGTCGATCGAACGGTGCTTCACCGTGTCGTGCTCGAAGGACATCCACCGAACCTTTTTTGTGTGTGAAAACAATCCTCAAATATTACTCAACTTTTTTTTCCTGGGAAAGTTCTTGACGCTGCAACATTTCCATATATTTGAATTTAGCTTCAGTTCGTGTTTATTTGGATTTGGACGTTTTAGGTGCGCCCTAGTTTTTTATAATACTGATTTTGTGTGTGTGTGACTGAGATAGAACGTGTGTATGTGTCCATATGTGTGTTGTGGCGGAAGGGCAATGTGGAGACAGTGTGTGTGTGATACAGACATAGAGAGGTGTGAATGTGCAAATGATCATGCATGAGTGAGACATAGACAGATGCCGATACATTGTGTATACATGAGAGAATGGTCTTCTAGTTTACTTGTGTGTGTGTGTGTGTGTGAGAGAGAGAGAGAGAGAGAGGAGCATCCGTAACACAACAACCATCTCTCTCGATTCGTCCATTCCTCGCACGATCGCATGCAACACATGCATCAACGCGCACATTTTGACAGCCTCTCCCGGCCCCTGCCCACCTCAAGGCCCACACAATCTCTTTGTGAATATCCATTTCTCTCCTTAGGTTTGTTTTCTCTCAATATCTGACACACACACACACACACAGACAAACACACGCAACACAACACACACACACACCCTCCCACGAGCACACAATTCATCCCCATCCAAGGTTATACGGCGACCACTCTCGCTTGTGCTTCTTTGCACCCCAACATGCACAACACCTCAATCTTCAAAGAGGGCATCGAGCAGATCGAAGATGGCGACCACACCGCGCTAGAGAATGCAGGGTCATTTGGAAGCAGGGTGATGTGACGACGGCTGACTGACTCCTCCCCCCACCCTCTCTCTCTCTTGCACAAAATTACCAATCCCTCGCTCCCCCGCACAAAATTGTCAATCCCTCAACCCACGAGATCCTTCCCCTCTCGTCCATGTTTTTCCAGCTCTCTCATAAAACATGTTGTCTCTTCTCCTTCCACGTATACAGATTCCGGATGCACACGCATCTCACGTATATTACATGTCTCCATCTTTCTCACAGACCTAACTTCTTACTCTCTCTTTCTCTCTCTCTCTCTCTCTCTCTGTCTCGTTAGGTTTGTCTCCTACTCTCTCATCCACATACATACAATATTTCCCGCCATATATGCTCCATCTTCAAAAGCTCTCTCTGCACGTTTCATTCACACATTGGGATATGTCAAAATGTTGCTTCTATAATGGCGGATGTAGAGTTATGGTTGTTTTTGTTGCATCCTACAAAGTAATAACTATGAAATGCATTTAGATTCTCATTTGACTAGGATTATGTGAGTTTGAGCATGTTGTGAAGTACTATAGACCTTGTATACATCTTGGGATTCAACAATGATTGTAACTATTGAATTGTATAGACCATTACATTCATAGTCAATAGCCTAATATATTTATTTCACAATTTCAACAAATGATTATTTCACTACAACTAAGAAAACAAATGTGTAATCCCTCCGTTTTTATTTAAGTCCGCGTATTAGCATTGGTCAAAGTCAAGTTTTGTAAACTCTCAGAAAGCTTATAACAAAAAATATTAACATATACAATAACAAATAAATACCATTAGATTCATTATTGAATGTACTTTCACATCATACATATTTGTTATGGTAAATGTTTAGATTTTTCTATAAACTTGGTCAAACTTTAGGAAGTTCGACTTCGGTCAAACCTAATATGCAGAGTTTACTACTACTACTCGCTAGTTGCTTAGCCGAATCACTCAACGCGCCACACGGGGAGTCCAGTGTCACAAAATTTTGAGGTCGGCGGGAAAATCTCCTGCGACCCTGAATAGAGCAGTGGGAAGTTACCATCATAGCCTTCGGAACAGGCCTACGGATGACGCTTGGTAGGGGGCTGTTTTCGTAACTTCAGGTTCACCCTACCCAGCCAACCCCACCCTGGCACCCAGAGTAGTACACCTGAATACTCCCCATTTTCTATCCCCACCGCAAAATAGACTTCTCCATGGCACCGCAGCCTTCGTGCTCCTCCCCCCTTACATCGGCGCACTCGTCCACCGCAGCGCATCTGCCTCTTCGACGAACTCGTACGCCGCACTGGAGCCGGTCCACCGTCGTCGTCGTACACGGAGCCTCTTCCCCGGCATCGTCTTCCACGGTCTCGGATCTGCTTCCCGGAAGCCGACGCCAAGCGCAGAAGTACCACCATCGTGGACAATGAACTGACTCCCGTTGCCGACCATGACTCACAGAGGCCATCGCGACCATCATTCTCCTCCTCGATTGGTAATGTGTCTATTGAATCACTTAGTAGTACATGTGCAGTTCCAATTTTGTTCATACCTACCCTTCAAATTTCCTGGGTGCTATTGTTCCTATAAAAGTAATTGGTTATAGCCTCCATTGTCCAACAGAATATCAGCTTGTAATTGTGCGTCGCTCCTGTATCGCGCTGTGCTTGGGTAGGTTTTTCATCTGCAACCAGTAGTGTGGCAAATGATGGAAATGTTTTTAGAACTAGCAAGATGCCCATGCGTTGCATGCATCAAGATGCATTTGTATGAGTAGTTTATATTGTGGGAGAAAAGGATGAACGAGGGAAGGCCTTATTTGCAAATCTGGAGAGGGGTATGGGTATCTTTTTGCAAAATTCCCATTTGTTTCCTTCCTATCTGTCAGATATAAATCGGACGGCCTATATTGCAAGAAAAAAAGTATAGAGAAAAAAAGTAGACAGTAGAGAAGTAGAGATAAATATTAAATATTAAGTATAAAATAAATATAACGGTAGAGAAGAGAGTAGAGATAACAGAGAAGTCAGGAAAGGATCACGCACGCGGGGGAAAAGCGGCCGGGCATGCTAGTTTTGGCGCGCGGCATCCGGCGCGCTTTATAAAATCCAACGCCCTCCCACCGCTCTGTGCCTTGTCACCGCTCTCTCCCCGCTCTGTGCCTCGCCACCGCTCTCTCCCCGCTCTTTTTCGCCTCGCCGCCGCCGCGCCACCATGCCGCCGCATCACCGGGAAACTTGGGGATACCGCGACGTCCGCGTGCACCCCTCCGGTGGCTTCTCCGCCAAGATCCGGTTCCGCGGGATGCGCCTCGGCCTCGGCAATTTCAACACCGCTAACGAGGCCGCCCGCGTGTATGACGCGGCGGTGTGGCGCCTCCGGTAGCCTCATAGAACATTGAACTTCCCCAACGTGCCGACGCGGGAGTGGGCGCAGGAGCTCGCGCCTCTGCCGCGGCTTATCACCGACGAGGATCGTCGCGACAACCGGAGGCGGGAGCACCGTCTCGGCATTGCCGAGATGGACGAGGAAGCCATGGTGCTGTGGCGCCAACACTTCCCGCAGGACATCATCAACGAGCGCGAGTTCTACGCGCAAAGGAGGGCGGAGAGGGATAAGAGGAGGGTGGTGCGAGCCGCCTATCGCGAGGACAATCGTAGGCGAAAAGCGGACACTCAATTCAACATGAGGTTAGGAGCAGCGTCGTCCTGGGAATCCGACGACGATCGGTATCTTCACGCATACAGTCAGACGTTGGAGGAGGACATCACCGAGGAGGAGTCGGACGACGAGGCGTAGTTGAGTTATCATTTTTTATCTATCTATGCTGAGAACTATCCTCTTCTCTCTAGTCTCTACTTCTCGATCTCAGCACTGTAAATGCTTTTTTAAAGTACCACGCATAGCGATACTGTTGGAGATGCTCTAACATGGCAGACGAGTGCTTTAATGTTGCCCACAAGATGTGCGAGTATTACTAGTAGTATATTTTTCTTGCCATGTTGAGATTTTAAAACCACGAGTGCGAACATGCAGAGGAGCAATGAAGACCAAACACGGGATATTCGGGACATCTTCAAGGAGCATGGCAAGTTAAAGAGGAGCTGCACCGAATCTATAAAACAAGCTTTGGTAAGTAACACCCTTTCAATTACTTTCGTTTAGCCTTGTGTTCTTCAATGTGTATATGTTGTAGTTTCTGTTTCTCTTAAGCGTGGTGTTCTTCGATGTGTAATAAGAAGAGTCTTAATCGTCCTAATACTTTCGTTTTTAGCTTGATTTAGGAAGTGGGTGTTCTCACCTTGTAGTCTGTTTTTATATTTTTTTTACTTTTGAATTCACTTCTCCGAGTTATGTTTATCTGGATTCTACTAAATGGATCTAGGTTGCTCTGAGTATTGATCTAAAAAAGAAGTAACTTCATGTCAGGATGCAGTTCCTACGAGGAGGGAAGTATGGTCAACCTCGAGATCATGTTTCCAGAATGAGGCTGGATTACACACAAGGTGCCACTTCCCTAATGATGCTGGATTAGACACAAGGTGCAAATTCCCAGATGATGCTGGATTACACACAAGCCAGGTGGAGTCGTCGGCTGTTCATGTCCTCGTGGCATTAGTAAAGGCTGAAAGAAAGCATGCAACAGCCCTTGAGAATGTAGATGAGTTCTTGAAGAAGCAAAAAGAGCAATCAGATGCTCTCTTCACCCAAGCCAAAGAAGAGATGGAAGAAGCCAGAAATAAGCTAGCAGAGCAGAGCAGGCTAGGTGTCTCCTGCTATCTAAAACTTTTGTCAATACAAAATTCCCTTCATCATAGCTAGGTTCAAATGTTTATCCAGTCAGCATGCCTATTGTGATGTCCGTGCATCTACTGATGTGGCACAAAATGTTTTTTTCCGGGTCATGTAATAACAACAATTACTTTCCAAACAATAACAGACGAAGCATTGGACATGGTATAGTTCACGCGCAAGCCCGACATTCCAAGTTCAACTTCCACATCAAACTCATGTTCACAGATATCTGCACATTCATACATAATGTCCACAACCATGATTCACTTCAAAGCAAAAAAATGTGAGGAGAATTATAAATAAAGAAAAACCTCTACTAGTTCCTGCTACCAGTGCGAGCACAACAAGTCAAGACCATGCGTAAATTAATTATATTTTAGTCATTTTTTGTGTTCTAAAATGCCTACCGGCTCGCGGAAGGACGTGTTGTCGGCACACGCGCGGATTCAATGAAGGCAGGCGGGGCAGTCTTAAGCTGGTTGCACGCGGCGAGGAGGTGTGCTCAGCCGGGACTGCAGCGAGTGCGGCCCTCTTGGCCGGCGCGCCGGTTCAATGCCTGCGCTATGAGAGGTCACGTTCGTGTTCAGAGCAATCACTCCCTCCAGTTCTTTTTGTTTGGGTATAACAAAATCTCGTTTTCCATTCACATTTTACAAGTAAAATTCGTGGATAAACTTTGACCCAAAGTATGATGGGGACTAGTAAACCAGAATGGAGGTAGTAGTTTTTCTAATCAAAGAAGAGTTTCTCCTTCCGATTTTCATTACTGAAAACCAACATCTAAATCTAAACCATAGTATTTTCCCTAGAACTACCAGGTTCAACATCTCGCAACATAAACCCATACAACCATACGCCAAGGAGGTACATAGTACTATGAATTCCATTTTCGCTCCATACCAATCGTTCTAAAAACTAGTTACTACTTATAACGCACCATT
Organism: Triticum aestivum; assembly: GCF_018294505.1. Lineage (NCBI taxonomy): Eukaryota > Viridiplantae > Streptophyta > Magnoliopsida > Poales > Poaceae > Triticum > Triticum aestivum. Next base: position 599,306,566 of record NC_057807.1, read on the forward strand.
GAAAATCAGAACTCTTAACCCCACTAAAAAAGATATTTTAAATGTGGCTACTCGATCTGTGGCAATTGGCGAGCCACCGCGCTCCAAGTCGTTCACCTGTGGTCCCGACCATCAACTCCTACGGATCAAATTATCACGCGAGCTGACTATTCCTACAAAGGTGCCCCACCACGTACCCGGTACCCTCGAATGCAGCAATCGTGCACCTAGGGTTTTAGGGTTTATTTGTTAACATCGCCTTTACGTAACACTCATGTGTGCGAGACAGCGAGAGGTCGACTGCGTGCGTGCACCTCTTCTCTTCGTATATGTACTCCACCGTTTGTCTAGTGTCTACAGGAGAGAGAGAGAGAGTAATTTTAGTGGTATGGGTCATATCTAGAGACATATAGGGTGTGTGAGAGAATCCCATAGAGAGAAAGACAAAGTGAAAGACGAGTGGAGACTGTGTGTGTGGCGGTGAAAAAGAAAGCTTAGGTACCGAGTGATACCAGAGAATAGTAGAGACGTGAGAGATAATGAAAACCGTGTAATGTATAATGATAGGGAGGAGTGTGACACTTCTCAAGGGAGACGTCGAGAGACCATGTTTGCGAGGATAGGAGAAACATGAAGTGAGTGTGCGGGTGAGCTGGAGAAAAGAGAGTGATAGCTACCTGAAGGAGCATGCATGCGAGAGAGTTGGGCATGAAAGGAGTGAACATAAAAGGGATTCAAATATTTGAATTTGAGATGATGATACATGTAACCCATACTCGAACCAAAATTGATCTATCAAACATTCATACTCATATGAATTCACGCACATCTATGTTATTTAATATCTAGATATTACTGATCCATACATTTTAGTAGAACATAATTTGGTTAATTTTTTCGAATTCAACCTTAAGATTTTGAGATAGTTGTATTTGTAAATCATATTATACATATAAAGGAGCAGAATTCTTTGTTGTGCTTTTGAAAGTATATATAAAAAATGATGTATATAGAATGTAATTCCAATTGAAAATGGATCCCGCCCAAAAAAATAGAATACAAACGGGATTCGAATTGAGTTGGCACGAGCGTAAACGTGCACTCTGCAAAATTTGAACGAAGCGGGGAAAGTCGCAGTAACCGCCCAAAACCAAAATCTGCGAGATGGAAATTACTACTGCCTATCCCTGCCACGCAAAGCCTATCTGCTGGATTTCTATAGGTTTCGATAGGGGTAGGTTTGTAATTTCACCCAAATGTGACGTAACCGCCTCTCACCCGGATTCATACACGGTGGGCGCCAAAACACAGTGTGTCCTCGGCCGAAATCGACTCCCTCCCTGATTCATATTCATATACACGGTGGGCGCCAAAAACAAACTCTCTTCGGCAAATATTTGGTGTATGCGAGATTACCGTCCTATCCCCAACTGACTAATGTTGCTGTGATGTAGTAGAAATTTGAAACGGGGGCTAAGTTTGTAAATTTCCTCGCATTTGAGACAAGCGCACCCTGAATACATGGTTCCCCCCTTCCTCTCTACCTCCCTTTTCCCCATTCATACTCCGTGGGTGCCAAAACACCCTCTCCACCCCACCCTCCTCCGTCCGCCGCCGCCCGCCACCCCATCCACCGCCGTCCTCCTCCACCATGCCGGAGCTGATACGCCGACGCCGCCGTCCATTACAAGAGATCAACCTCTCTCATCCATGGCTTCGGACCGGGATCCTTGCATCCCGTCCTCTCACTTCATCCCCGCCGTCGTCCACCTTGCCGGCGCCGCTCCTACGACCGTCTCGTCCACCGCGCCCCGCCGCCACCGTCTACCCTCCTAGATCTGGTTCCACGCTGCCGACAGCCATTGCTACCGCAACACCATCAAATTCTTAGCAGATACGTACACGGCGCCGCACTAGAGGCGGTACTCTTTCGTATCTGCTCAACTTATTTATCGCAGCAAGAAAATAGATCGCCACTGCTTTACTCTGATTTCTTGTCTTGGTTGCGAAGTTGCCTTTGTCCGGTTTGCACCTTCAGATCCACCATGGCACGCTCAACACTATACTCCCAATGCTTATGGTTTTCCCCTTTTATATTCCACACTAGTTAAATCATAGACTAAATTTTTCAGAGCTCGCCGGAGTTTGCCGGTGCGAATGAAGGGGCTCGGGTGGTTGTGGGGCCTCGCCAAACAAAGAAAACTCGACGCGGGTGGGGATTGGGGCGGGGGTGGGAGTGGGGGTGGGGGTGGCGGAGGAACACGGGTGGTGGGGGCCGGTGGTCCGGCCGACGGCCCGTGCAGTGTTCTGTATGGGAAGAATCAGAGACGAGGAAGAATATGGGTTAGGAGACGTAGGATCTTCATCCAACCGCCTGAAATGGTCGAGAGACAGCTGGGAGTTGCATTCTTAATGCGCTCTGGTTCATCATGTGTGGGCACTGCGCAACCAACATTTTATTATCCAAAATCTGCTTGCTCTTCTTTACCATGTTCCTCTTCCGTTCTTTAATATGTACTCTCTCCGTTCCTAAATACAAGTCTTTGTATAGATTCCACCATGGACTACATATGGAGCAAAATGAGTGAATCTACACTCTAAAATGTATCTGGATACATCTATATGTGATCCATAGTGGAAATCTCTACCAAGACTTATATTTTGGAACAGAGGGGGTTTGATAGTAGTACAGTATGTTCCTTGTACTGAAGATGAGCAGGGACATTTGCAGTGTAGAGGTCTATACGGTCGGTTGTGATGGACACTTTGAGCCTCTTTGATTCGTAGGATCTTGTAAACATAGGAATAGGATTTGTAGTGGCCTACCCACTTGAATCCTATAAGAATAGCAAGGAAATGTGGAGAGCTTTGTCGCCTTTGAGAGTTACACTGATATTAACAATACCGCACCTTCACTTGAAGAGAGGTGGTATCCGAAGCCTTTCTAGCCGTACCGGCAAACTAGCACATATATTCCAGCAAGTTCCACTTTGCTGATTTTACTCTGATGCTTAAGGTTTTCCCGTTATATCTACACTATGATCTGTGTAGCTGCTTTGTGTCGCACTAGCAGCAGTCCACTCTTGAAGCTAAACACTGCAATGACTCACAAAATTGGCACCAAGGCATTGTGTGCCATTCTAGATGCAATGAAACTCATACACTCCCCACCTTTTGACTCTTGTTCAGAATATGATCCTAATGACTCTTTTTCAAAATTGCCATATATAGAGAGATAGCATGGAATTGCATTTCTTTGGGCGCTATGATTCATCATGAGTGGGCAACCAACATTGTACGCAATGAAGTGGAACATCAAGAATATGCTTCCTCTTCTGTTCTTTAACATGTTCCTCTTTGTTTATTCTGTATTTAGTACGTACAGTATGTTCCTTGTCAGGAAGGGGCGCAGGGACATCTGCAGTCAACAGCTGATAGAGCTGGCCTGTACGTGATCGATAGGCTTTCAATTACTAGCGGCAATACAACACCGTATTTTCAAGTCAGTTCCACATTCCCGATTTATATATCGTGGTTATGGTGTACCCCTGTTATGTACACTATGCTCTGCCTAGTTGCTGTGTGCTCTTGTTATCATGGTTTGACAATAAACTCTCTATACAGTATATTATGAACCTGTCATCTGCCAGCTATCCTTACTTCTGGAGCCTATTTTTTGTGTACTTGTGCCATATTATATAAATGCACGCACTATATTACAGCACACATGAGCTATCTCATCAGAATCCAGTGATATCACACAAGTGTTTATAGGGGCGCCCCTATATTAGAATATCATCTGCATTACAAAGATAATCTCACAACTATTTGTGTTTTCATGGTTCTCAGATATTATACGGAATTACAGTGAATATCAGAATCCGCGCATCAGAAGAATATTGTGGAACACTGCAATGACTTACAAAATTGGCACCAAGGCATTGAGTGCCATTCTGGAAGCAATGAAACTCATACGCTCCCCACCTGTTGATTCTTGTTCGGAATATCATCCTAATAACTATTCTAACCTCGAGGAGTCAAAGGCAGATGGCCTGTCCTGTTCACCCATCAAGGTGCCTGTTCTAATTTGGCAAGGTTTATTGATTGCGCGTATCTTGCATATGTTGTCTTGCATTTCTTCTACTTTGTTGCACCGCCATCCACTTAGTTTACTCATCATATACGTCGAGATGCCATGCCCATCCATTATCAATAAATATTCCATCTGTCATCATACCATGTTTTTTCACTCAAATGTTGTTCTTGTGCATCAGATATCAAAAAGGAAGAGGGTGATTGCCGAACCCGAAGGAGCACCAGCATGGTCCTTGAAGACCGTGGTGGTGCCGGAGAAATCAGACAATGCCCCACTTATATTGGCTGTACAACCAGTGACACAAAACGTAGGACCGACTCCAGCAGACTGTACCCATACTTCACTGGCCACACCACTAGCCCCACCACACAGGACCTGCACTCCAGCAAAAGGCATATCGATTTCATTTGCCATAGCACCAGCCGTACCACAGAAAAATCCCACTCCAGCAAAAAGTACAGCAAGTCCACCGGCCGAAGACCTATCCCAACTGCAGAGACGGCCAATTCCTGCAGATTGGAACCCCATTCCATTTATTCCCAGTTTAAAATACAATGCTTTCAATGTTGTTAGGGACTATGTGCATATATTCCCATCATGGGAAGATTATAGTGAAGACAAACACCATTTTCACATCTTCCTGTCCAACTTACGTGTAAGTGCTATTATTCATGGTTATTATTTTCCTGTTTTCTGCTGATTGAACACATCAATGATTTACATTACATTGTTGTAACTAGGCGAGGGTCAATCTGGATAGTCATGACGAGCAAAGGCTTGCTTGTGCTTTTCAAGGAAGCATTGCAGCAGCATCGGTGTTACCTGAGGAAATCACACTTTGATGGCAAGTCTATAAACGAATTTCCGGTGAAGTCTCCTGTGCTAAATTTAGAAGACATTGAATGGAAAAACCTTGTTATGCACTGGTCTCGTTCCCAGGATGAGGTACTGTCTATGAAATCACATGACAATTTGAACTTCTACTTTTCCGCATGTGCCTTACGGATCTTTTTTGCAGGAAATCTGCTCGAAGAAGAATTCTGGTTTGAAAAGAACGAAAGGATATCGCAAATATGCTGCCCGTTGCTTTGCTCTTGTTAGTACCTATTGTCCTGTATCACTGTACTTGCATATGTACCTGGTTCATTATGTGACAGCAGTATGCATGATAGCTTTCTTATCAATTGTTCGCTCCAAATTATCTGATCTATATGAATGGTTACATTAGTGTAGAATATATCCAATGCCAATGAATTTTTTTAGCTCTGCATTGTTCTTGTAAGTACATGTTGTCCTTTATCAGTGTACTTATATTGACAGGTAGTTGTTCATGTACCTTCACTCTGCAGCTTATTTTCCTTTGCCCTCCATTTTCTACACATCAGATCTATATTTACTCTTACCATAAGGTTGGTACTGAAGAAGTTTAGCTGTGCATTGCTCTTGGTTGTGCCTTTTGCCTGTATCGCTGCACATACATTTATAGCTACTTGGTTATGTAGCATCACTCTTCATCTTATCTTAAATATTCTCCATTTTTTCGTATATTATCACATCTATATATACTCTTAACAAAATGTAGAATAAAGGCAATGCTTATGAAGAAGATTTTGTGGTAAACTTCTTGAATTGCCCCCCCATCAGCATGGACAAGGGCTTTATAGAGCCTGTCTTCACCAGTAATGTAAGTTTGTCCTTCTCAAGCCTTCAAACTTTGTTGTGTATATTTGGTTAGGCATGACTGCAACAGCTGTTTATTTTTGGTGTTTGCATCAAATTGCATGTTTAAAGTTTATTATGTAGTTCATAAACAAAAGTTTGTCCTTCTGAATTTAAGTTTTCAGTTGTACAACCAAGTTCCTTCTTCATACCATGTAAATTAAACTATACAGAGCAAGTGATCTTCTTTTGCACTGCATGTATGCTTCTGTTCTTCATCCGTAATCCAGTGGTGTGGTGAACCTACCCACTACAGCACAATGTCATATTCTGCAATGTCTTAACTATGAACAATGTCATATCATTCTACTATTATTTAAACCGTCTCTTTATTTGCCAATCTGAAATGGGATAAATTGACAGCACACTAACCATTGATACTTATGAGTTCTTGATCTGTAATCCAGTGGTGTCGTGAAGCTGCCAACTCCTTCACAATGTCATTTCCTGCCATGTCTTGACCTGAACAATACCATATTGTGTTAATGCATTTTTAAACTGTGTCACTTTATTCGTCAGTAAGAAATGTGATGAATTGTCAGCACTGATACTTTTATGTGCAAAACCTGTCATCTGTCTGCTTGTTTATCTTTCAGAGTGAGGAAGATATAAGTGTTGAACAAGCGCAGTCTCATCATCTTGCTCAGGTGCTTGCGCTGCAGCTCGCCAGCAGGGCTAACCTTTCTTGAACTCTATTGAAGTGCTGTCGGTTTTGTATATTATTTTGTCGGCGTGTTTATTTGCACTGGTGGCGATCTTTGATGCCCAGTGTATGTAATCTACTGTCTGCTTGTGCTTTATTATCATAGTGGCGAACTTTGATGCCCAGTGGATGTAATATGCCGTAATTTCTTTATTGTATAGTCTAGGTTTTTTCTTATTCACGATGCTATAGTTATTTTCCTGTATATATATCCTGTCTTCGCAGTAAAGCGGCCAAACCGTAAAATTACGGTACATAATCGGGCCGTCATGCAATCACGATGTATGATCCGCATCATGGGCCCCGTCAAACTGGCCCACTAGTAGATTCGGGCCTTTAATAGGCCGAGTAACCCCCGGTCCTCTTTTCGCAAGAGAACTCAATGGGCTTTTAGGAGGCTGAGAAGTAGGTTGGGCCTGAAACATGCCGAACAGCTCACGGCCCAGAAGCAGCCCGAATTGGACCCCGACTCATGATTGTGCGAATCAAATCACGGGCTTTTAACAGGCCAAAATTGTCTCGGTCCTTGTTTGTCCCAATAAGATATCGGCTGCGAGCAGGCCGGACGCAAACCGGGTCGTAGTTAGGCCCAACTATATGACGGGCTTTTAACATGACGAAATTAATATAGGGCAAAAATGTTAAACGGGCCCTTAACCGGCCGAAACTAATATCAGGCCGAATTACTAAATGGGCCTTTAGCAAGTGGGCCCAAAAGCATAGCGTCAAGTTAACGGGCCGAATCTGATATGGGCCATAATTGAGGCCGAAGCCTCTTAAAGGGCTGGACCTGATCTGGGTTGTGATTTGTCCCAGAACGTGGGAGGCTTTTAACGGGCCGGATCTCATATGGGCCATTATTAGGCCCAGAACGTGGCAGGCCATTAATGGACTGGATCAAATATGGGCCGGCATTTGGCCCAAAACATGACAGCCAGTTAATGGGTCGGCCTACTAGGGTCCTCAAAATCTTGTGGGCCTACAGTTGGGCCGGCCCATTAGTGTCGGCGAAATCTCGTGGGCCTTTAGCTGGGCCGGCCCATTATGATCCGCAAGAATTTTGTGGGCCTTTACCTGGGCCGGCCCATTATGGCACACAAAAATCTTGTGGGCCTTTACCTGGGCCGGCCCATTATGGGCCACGAAATCTTGTGGGCCTTTAGCTGGGCCGACCCATTATGGTCCGCAAAATCTCGTGGGCATTTAGCTCGGCCGGCCCATTATGGTCCACAAAATCTTATGGGCGTTTAGTTGGGCCGGCCCATTTAAACTTGATGGGCCGTCCCAGGTGTCGACGTATCATAGGCACCTTCTGTCCAATGAGTGGATGACATCTGTCCCAACAATGAGCCGACACGTGTTTCCTCCAGCCAATGATGATTTTACACGTGGAAAATCCCCATTGGTCGGGGCTGTTAACGGGTTATCGGATCCAAAACCCGACCCGATAGCTTAACGGCGTTCCGTTACGGTGGATGCCACACGTCGGTCACCCTTGACGAAAGCACTTCTGTGACACACGATTTATCGTCATGGAGGTGGACACTTCCGTGATGATAATTTTGGTAATGTCATGGAACACTTCTACGACAGCACATGTATGACTATCTTGATTCTGTCATAAATTTGTCATGGATGTACATGCATGACAGAAAACGCGACCTACTATCACAAACAAGTATAATCACAGAAGTGTATTTTTTTGTAGTGTTGGTAATTTGATAAGAGACATCATGGTATGCACCACATCCAATAGGGTGCAGCTATGATGTTCGGACACACCATCACACTATGGTGTTCCAGGCGGTATTAGTTGTGAAACAATTACCACAATGTCTTAATTGTGTACCAAACACGTAACTTAGATATTCATCTCTATGATCATATCATAGACATTTTATCCTCTTGTCACGGTGATCTTCAACTTCACTCTGAAATTACTTGAACCTTTCAATAATTCAGACTTGTGTTTCATCAAGTAAATATACTTAGCATCTACTCAAATCATCTGTGAAGTAGGAACATAACGATATCCACTACGTGCCTCAGCACTCATTGGACTGCACACATCAAAATGTATTACTTGCAACAAGTTGCTTTCTAGTTCCATCTTACTAAAAACGAGGCTTTTCAGTCATCTTGCCCATGTGGTATGATTTGCATGTCTCAAGTGATTCAAAATCAAGTGAGTCCAAACGATCCATCTGCATGGAGTTTCTTCATGTGTATACACCAATAGACATGGTTCGCGTGTCTCAATCTTTTCAAAAACGAGTCAGTCCAAAGATCCATCAACATGGAGCTTCTTCATGCGTTTTATACCAATATGACTCAAATGGCAGTGCCACAAGTATGTGGTACTATCATCACTATCTTATATCTTTTGGCATGAACATGTGTATCACTACGATCGAGATTCAATAAACCATTCATTTTAGGTGCAAGACCATTGAAGGTATTATTCAAATAAACAGAGTAACCATTATTCTCCTTAAATGAACAATCGTATTGCGATAAACATAATCCAATCATGTCTATGCTCAATGCAAACACCAAATAACAATTATTTAGGTTTAACACCAATCCCGATGGTAGAGGGAGCATGCGATGTTTGATCACATCAACCTTGGAAACACTTCCAACACATATCGTCATCTCACCTTTAGCTAGTCTCCGTTTATTCCGTAGCTTTTATTTCGAGTTACTAACACTTAGCAACTGAACCGGTATCTAATACCCTGGTGCTGCTAGGAGTACTAGTAAAGTACACATTAATATAATGTATAACCAATATACTTCTGTAGACCTTGCCATCCTTCTCATCTACCAAGTATCTAGGGTAGTTCTGCTTCAGTGACCGTTCCCCTCATTACAGAAGCACTTAGTCTCGGGTTTGGGTTCAACCTTGGGTTTCTTCACTAGAGCAGCAACTGATTTGCTGTTTCATGAAGTATCCCTTCTTTCCCTTGCCCTTCTTGAAACTAGTGGTTACTAACCATCAACAATTGATGCTCCTATTTGATTTCTACTTTCGCGTGTCCCGAATAGCTCAAGGATCATCATATCTATCCCTGATATGTTATAGTTCATCACGAAGCTCTAGTAGCTTGGTGGCAGTGACTTTGGAGAACCATCACTATCTCATCTGGAAGATTAACTCCCACTTGATTCAAGCGATTGTAGTACTCAGACAATCTGAGCACATGCTCAACGATTGAGCTTTTCTCCCTTAGTTTGCAGGCTTAAGAAACTTGTCAGAGGTCTCATACCTCTTGATGTAGGCACTAGCCTGAAATCCCAATTTCAGTCCTTGGAACATCTCATATGTTCTATGACGTTTCAAAACGTCTTTGGCGCCTCAATTCTAAACCGTTTATCATTACGCACTGAACTATCATGTAGTCATAAAAACATGTATGTCAGATGTTCGCAACGTCCACAAACGACGCTCGAGGTTCAGCACACTGAGCGGTGAATTAAGGACATAATCCTTCTGCATAGCAATGAGGATAATCCTCAGTTTACGGACCTAGTCCGCAAAATTGCTACTGTCAACTCTCAACTAAATTTTCTCTAGGAACATACCTAAAACAGTAGAACTAAAGCGTGAGCTACGACATAATTTGCAAAGACCTTTTGACTATGTTCATGATAATTAAGTTCATCTAATCAAATTATTTAATGAATTCCCACTCAGATAGACATCCCTCTAGTCATCTAAGTGATACATGATCCGAGTCAACTAGGTCATGTCCGATCATCACGTGTGTCACGCCCAATATGTGACCCTATCCAAAAGGAACTCGAAGGTCCCACCAAGGATAGACTCGCATATTGAAACGCTTTTGCAAGGTGGATATCATTACATCAACATTACATAATAGATGGGGATACATACATAAGGCATACAATGCCACACGAATATAACATCACAATACATAAGAGCATCATCCGACTATGGATGAAACACAAACAGAAACTCAAACGACATCCACCCTGCTAGCCCAGGCTGCCGACCTGGAACCTATCCCCTGATCGAGGAAGCAGAAGAAGAACTCAACGCAAGCAAGCATCGCTCTCGCGTCATGATCATCGCATAAACCTGTACCTGCAACTGTTGTTGTAGTAATCTGTGAGCCAGGAGGACTCAGCAATCCCATTACCATGGGTATCAAGACTAGCAAAGCTTAAAGGGAAAGGAAGGGGTAAAGTGGTGAGGCTGCAGCAGCGACTAAGCATATATGGTGGCTAACATACGCAAAGAAGAGCGAGAAGAGAGCAAAAGGAACGGTCGTCAACTAGTAATGATCAAGAAGTGATCCTGAACTCCTACTTACGTCAAACATAACCCAGAAACCGTGTTCACTTCCCGAACTCCGCCGAGAAGAGACCATCACGGCTACACACATGGTTGATGCGTTTTAATTCGGATCTGGTGTCAAGTTATCTACAACCGGACATTAACAAATTCCCATCTGCCTATAACCGCAGGCACGGCTTTCGAAAGATTATACCCTGTAGGGGTGTCCCAACTTAGCCCATGATAAGCTCTCGCGATCAATGAAGGATATACCTTCTCCCAGGAAGACCCGATCGGACTCGGAATCCCGGTTTACAAGACATTTCGACAATGGTAAAACAAGACCAGCAAAGCCGCCCGATGCGCCGACAATCCCGATAGGAGCTGCACATATCTCGTTCTTAGGGCAACACTGGATAAGCGAAGCATACAGGAACCGATGTAACCCAAGTTGCCAAGGGATGGCCCCGCACGGTGCTCTAGTTTGGACCAACACTTAGACAAGCACTGGCCCGGGGGGGCTATAATAAAGATGACCCTCGGGATGTGCGACTCCCAAGGGAAAAAGGGGTAGGTGAGGCAAATGGTAAAACCAAGGTTGGGCCTTGCTGGAGGAGTTTTATTCAAAGCGAACTGTCAAGGGGGTCACATAAATCACCCGACCGCGTAAGGAACGCAAAATCCGGGAACATAACACCGGTATGACGGAAACTAGGGCGGCAAGAGTGGAACAAAACACCAGGCATAAGGCCGATCCTTCCACCCTTTACCAAATATATAGATGCATTAATAATAATATAAGAGATATTGTGATATCCCAACCAAAATCCTGTCCACCATGGAGAAATCTTCAACTTCACCTGCAGCTAGCAATGCTATAAGAGGGGCTGAGCAAAGCGGTAACATAGCCAAGCAACGGTTTGCAATAAGAAAGGTGTCAAAGGTGAGAGGTTCATGGCAATATGGGAGGCTGGACGAGCAAAAGATAGGTAGCGCAGCAAAGCGATAGAACGAAGCAACTAGCATAGCAATGATAGTAGTGAGATCCAAGGTAGCGGTCATCTTGCCTGAAATCCCGCAAGGAAGAAGAACGAGTCCATGAAGAAGATGAACGGAAGAAGCCGAACCAAGCGTAGACGAACGAATCCTCGCGATCGCAATGAAACAGGAACTATCAAAAAGAAGCACACACCATAGTAAACACACCACACATGAACATGACATGATGCACAAACAAGCATGATGCATGACCAAGCTACATGAAGCTACTCATGGCAAGAGAGGATGCAAACAAAAGCAACACATCAAGACAAGTTTAAATGAGGCCGGGAACTACATATAACAATTCCGGTAAGTCCTCATGTGCAAATTTCAAAGTTGGTCCAGATCTGAATAAACCTTATGTTCAAGTTGTTAAACAGCAAGTTAAGATGCACCAAGATGATCTACACGAGATTCTAGTCAAGTTACATATAAAGTTCATTTAGTTCGGAGCTACGGCCTAGGAGATATGAGCAAAACAAGTTAAACAAGGCATTGATGCAAAATGCATTCAAGCATCAAGAAAACACCTCAAAACAAGGATGCAACATGATAATATGAAACTACATGCAATTCTAAGCAAGTTTCATATAGAGAACACTCAAAATGGAGCAACGGTTCAACACACACACACTATACAAGTTATAGCAACAATCTGTCTAAAACAGCAACTAGGCATATTGCAAGCATCAAAACAACATGCTACAACACCACAATATGAAAACAAAAGGCATGGACATGATGTACAGGTAAAGCATAACAAAACATGAACACTGAGCTATCTCCAGAAATCACTAGAACATACTCAAACACACATGGCAAGATTGCAAATAATAACAGTTCAGACTTTGCAGAAAATAACATCAGCTTGCAATGTTTAGAGCTATCAAACAACATGTTACATGAACTTATAATAGCAAAACAAAACATGGCATGGTTCTACTCAAAGCATAGATCAAAAGTCCCTTACTGACCATAAGCCAAAATGATCAGAAAATATGATGGCACCCATGTAAACATGGCAAGTTATATTACAGATTCAAACATGGCAGAAACAGAATTATGAAGGCATGTAGATGAGCTTGTACCACTCACCACTGAGCAAAACATGGCATGGAAAGGGAACCAACAGTAAGAAGGCATGTTTGAGAAGCTAGGCATGGCAAGAGCAAGGTCATAGGGTACATGGAACACTAGCAAAACACATGGCAACAACTGAACTTAATGTTAACAGGCTGACAGCAACATTATCAAGCAACTTTGGAGCAAGATATGAACAAGCTACAGCAAGCTATAAATGCAACCAAGGCCATGGATGGATAAAGCATAACATGTAGAACAAAACACATTTAGTGATCATCTCCAGATTATGCATAGAATGATTTGTAGCAGCATGTTTATATACCATAACGAAATAACAGATTCAGCCTAGCAAAACAGCAACAGCGAGTACACTACTTAACAAGCTTGATTCACTCACCACAAGTCATTGCATGACAAGATAAGCATAGAATCATCAAGAAGACATGTTTATGTAACAAACCATGGCAAGAATAAGTTCATAGCATTCAAGGATCAACTACAACAACCTTGGCAAAATTGAATAACATGTAAACAATCTGCCAGGAAACATTTTGAAGCAAAAGTAGAGCATGAAACTGACATGCTAGACTACTCCATAAATGCAAACAGAGGCATGAATGGATAGACAATAACCATATGTTCAAAACATCCTTACTGAAGTATATCAAAATATGTATGGATCTCTCTGTAGCATCAAGTTTACATGGCATGAAAATAACAGCAGAACAGGGACTAAAATCAGCAACATCACGATGCCTAGTTTGCATGCTTGTGCTAGTCACCACATTGATCACAAAAATATATGGCATACACCTATGTAAAGAAGACATGGCATAGTTCAAAACACATGTAGACATCAACCTCGTAGGATGCACACATCAATCATGGCAAAAATGACAAAAGAGCTCGTTCTGTTAACAGACAGCAGAAAACATCATGAAGCACTCTTGTAACGATTATTTAGGCATCAAGATGAACTCAAATGAACATGATGCAATAGAATGAAATAAAGTACTCGTTGAGACGAACAATTCTACATATTACACGTACAAAACGGAGCTACGGATGCAGAGATACGATGCGATGAACATGGCATGAAAATGTTTGAAAACAGGGACTTAGACGAAAATATAACCTCCAAAAAGTCAACTCGGGATGGAGATATCCGGGACGCGGGGATCCCGTTTGCTTCATCTCCTGGTGGATCTGATCCATCTTCTCTCCGGCGAGGCGGGGCGGTTCCTGCGAGGATCTCCGGCGAGGAGGAGGTTGGAGGAGGCACGGGAGATGGCCGGGGAGGCCGGCCGGAGGTCGGGCGTGGCACGGCGACGCGGTGGCCGGCGGCGAGGAGGCCAGCTGGAGGCAAGGCGGCGCTCGGCGAGGACCGGACCGGTAGCGGCCGGCAGGGCTGAGGCGGCGGCGGGGCGGGACGCCGGCGAAGGAGCACCGGGGCGGCGGACGGATGGCGCGGCCGCGGGGAAGGAGCGGCCGGGCCGAGCCGCGGGCGGCTGGCGGCGGCGAACGGCGGCCGGAGGAGCGACGGGGTCGGCGGCGGCCAGAGCGATCTCCAGGCGGCGGCGGGCGCACGGGCCAGCGGCGGCGGCGGACGGGCTCCGCGGGCCCGAGCCGGGCCCGGCGGGCCTCGCGCGGTGGGAGGAGAGAGAGAGGGCCGGCGGGGACAGGTGGCGCTGGCTGGTTGGCTGAGGCGGCGGAGGAGGTGACGTGGCGCATGGGGATTGGTCGGGGTGAGGTGGAGGCTGGACGTGTCCGGCGCGGCGCGGAGGGGAAAACTAGGGTTTCGGGGGGAAATTGATCCGCGAATTTCGGGGGAGGGGGCTATTTATAGATTCTGGGAGCTAGGAGACTCCAAATGAGGAGTGGTTTTCGGCCACGCGATCGTGATCGAACGACCGAGAGCATGGAGGGGAGTTAGATGGGTTTTGGGCCACTTTGGAAGGGTGTTGGGCTGCAAAGAGAAAGGGGGGTTTCGGGCTACGCGGTTAACCGTTGGAGTACCAAACGACCTCCAAATGGCACGAAACTTGACAGGCGGTCTACCGGTGGTGTACCAAGGACACTTGGCAAGCCTCGGGCCATTCCGAGAAAGTTTAACACCCACTCACGAAAAGAGAGAAGAGGGAGACGCCGGAGGGCATAGGAGTGCCGGATCGCAAAACGGACAACGGGGAAAAGGCTCGGATGCATGAGACGAACACGTATGCAATGCAATACACATGATGACATGATAAAATACAACACGCAAGCAAAAGACATGGCAACAATGGCGAATAACTGAAAGACACTTGGCGCATCGAATCAGGGGCGTTACAACGTGAGACGGACTAGTCATCATCGGTGAACATATTCATGTTGATCGTATCTACTATACGACTCATGTTCGAACTTTCGGTCTCTTGTGTTCCGAGGCTATGTCTGTACATGCTAGGCTCGTCTAGTCAACCTAAGTGTTTTGCATGTGTAAATCTGGCTTACACCCATTGTATGTGAACATTAGAATCTATCACATCCGATCATGACGTGGTGCTTGAAAGCAACGAACTTTCGCAACGGTGCACAGTTAGGGGGAAACACTTTCTTGAAATTTTAATGAGGGATCATATTATTTATGCTACCTCCGTTCTAAGCAAATAAGATGTAAACATGACAAACATCACATGCAAATCATAAAGTGACATGATATGGCCAATATCATCTTGCGCCTTTGATCTCCATCTTTGAGGCACGGCATGATCACCTTCGTCACCGGCATGACACCATGGTCTCCATCATCATGATCTCCATCATCGTGTCTTCATGAAGTTGTCTCGCCAACTATTACTTCTACTACTATGGCTAACGGTTAGCAATAAAGTAAAGTAATTACATGGCGTTCTCATTGACACAAAGGTCATAGAATAAATTAAGACAACTCCTATGGCTCCTGCCGGTTGTCATACTCATCGACATGCAAGTCGTGATTCCTATTACAAGACAATGATCAATATCATACATCACATATATCATTCATCACATCCTTTTGGCCATATCACATCACATAGCATACCCTGCAAAAACAAGTTAGACGTCCTCTAATTGTTGTTGCATGTTTTACGTGGCTGCTATGGGTTTCTAGCAAGAACATTTCTTACCTACGCAAAAGCCACAACGGTGATATGCCAATTGCTATTTACCCTTCATAAGGACCCTTTTCATCGAATCCGATCCGACTAAAGTGGGAGAGACAGAAACCCGCTAGCCACCTTATGCAACAAGTGCATGTCAGTCGGTGGAACCTGTCTCACGTAAGCATACGTGTAAGGTCGGTCCGGGCCGCTTCATCCCACAATGCCGCCAAATCAAGATAAGACTAGTAACGATAAGCATATTGAACAAACCAACACCCACAACTACTTGTGTTCTACTCGTGCATAGAATCTACACATAGACCTAGGTCATGATGCCACTTTTGGGGAACATAGCAATAATTCAAAATTTTCTACGCAACACCAAGATCAATCTATGGAGATTCTAGCAACAAGAGAGGGAGAGGATGAGCATCTTCATACCTTTGAAGATCACTAAGCGGAAGCGTCACTAGAAGGCGGATGAGGGAGTCGTACTCGCGGCGATTCAAATCGTGGAAGATCCGATCTAACGCCGAACGGACGGCGCCTCCGCGTTCAACACACGTACAGACCGGGGACGTCTCCTCCTTCTTGATCCAGCAAGGGAAGAGGAGAAGTTGAGGGAGCACTCTGGCAGCACGACGGTGTGTGCTACGTCTTGAGCTTGCGTTGGTTTTCCTTGAAGAGGAAAGGGTGATGCAGCACAGTAGCATAAGTATTTCTCTCAGTTTTTGAGAACCAAGGTATCAATCTAGTAGGAGGCTCCTCACAAGTCCCACGAACCTACACAAACAAACAAAGAACTCGCAACCAATGCGATAAAGGGGTTGTCAATCCCTTCACGGCCACTTGCGAAAGTGAGATCTGATAGAGATAATATGATAAGATAAATATATTT
Source organism: Triticum aestivum (assembly GCF_018294505.1). Classification (NCBI taxonomy): domain Eukaryota; kingdom Viridiplantae; phylum Streptophyta; class Magnoliopsida; order Poales; family Poaceae; genus Triticum; species Triticum aestivum. The sequence goes on from NC_057807.1 coordinate 599,323,510, forward strand.
TTGGTATTTTATAATATATATGCAGAAAATAAAGATGCAAATAAAAGTAGATTGGAAACTTATATGATAAAAAATAGACCCGGGGGCCATAGGTTTCACTAGAGGCTTCTCTCAAGATAGCATAAGTATTACGGTGGGTGAACAAATTACTGTCGAGCAATTGATAGAAAAGAGAATAATTATGAGATTATCTAGGCATGATCATGTATATAGGCATCACGTCCGTGACAAGTAGGCCGACTCCTGCCTGCATCTACTACTATTACTCCACACATCGACCGCTATCCAGCATGCATCTAGAGTATTAAGTTCATAAGAACAGAGTAACGCATTAATAAAGATGACATGATGTAGAGGGATAAACTCAAGCAATATGATATAAACCCCATCTTTTTATCCTTGATGGCAACAATACAATACGTTTCTTGCAACCCTTTCTGTCACTGGGTAAGAACACCGCAAGATTGAACCGAAAGCTAAGCACTTCTCCCATGGCAAGAAAGATCAATCTATTAGGCCAAACCAAATCGATAGTTCGAAGAGACTTGCAAAGATAACTCAATCATACATAAAAGAATTCAGAGAAGATTCAAATATTATTCATAGATAAACTTGATCTTAAACCCACAATTCATCGGATCTCAACAAACACACCGCAAAGAGAGATTACATTAAATAGATCTCCACAAGAGAGGGGGAGAACATTGTATTGAGATCCAAAAAGAGAGAAGAAGCCATCTAGCTAATAACTATGGACCCAAAGGTCTGTGGTAAACTACTCACAACTCATCGGAAGGGCTATGGTGTTGATGTAGAGGCCCTCCATGGTGGAATCCCCCTCCGGCAGTACGCCGATGACGGCACCAAGATGGGATCTCGCGGATACAGAAGGTTACGGTGGTGGAAATATTTCTTCGGTGGCTCCCTGGATGTTTTTGGGGTATGTAGGCTTATCTAGGAGGAAGAAGTACGTCAGTGGCCGCCCGAGGGGCCCACAAGACAGGGGGCACGCCCAGGAGCGGTGGGCGTGCCCTCCTATCTCGTGGAGGCCTCGGCTGCTTCTTTGCTTGCACTCCAAGTTCTCCGGATCATGTTCGTTCCAAAAATCACGCTCCCAAAGGTTTCATTCCGTTTGGACTCCGTTTGATATTCCTTTTCTTCGAAATACTGAAATAGGCAAAAAAACAGCAATACGGTTTGGGCCTCCAGTTAGTAGGTTAGTCCCAAAAATGATATAAATATGTAAAATAATGCCCATGGACATCCAAAACAGGTTATATAATAGCATAGAACAATCAAAAATTATAGATACGTTGGAGACGTATCAGCATGGTGGAGGAGATTGCAGTTCTCCGGCAGGGCTTCGCCAAGCACTATGGAGGAGGAAGTGGAGTTGGAGAGGGGGAGGGCTGTGCCAGGGGAAGAAGCTCACATGCGCCTCCCCACTATATATAGGGGTGGAGGGGGCTGGTTTATTGCCCCCCAAGTCCATTGGGGCGTTGGCAAAGGTGGGAGGAAAGAAATCTCATCATTTCCATTCCCCACCGATTGTTATCCCCCCTTTTTAGGGATCTTGATCTTATCCCTTCGGGATATGATCTTATTCCTTATAAGGGGGGATCTTAGTGCGCCTTGACCAGGGGTGTGTGGCCTTGCCCCCACTACCCACGTTCATGTGGGCCCCCCATGCAGGTGGGCCCCACTCCGGAACCTTCTAGAACCTTCCTGGCACATACCGAAAAATCCCAAACATTTTTCGGTGGCCAAAATAGGACTTCCCATATATAAATCTTTACCTCCGGACCATTTCGGAACTCCTCGTGATGTCCAGGATCTCATCCGGGACTCCGAACTGTTGGGGAACGTAGTAATTTCAAAAAAATTCCTACGCACACGCAAGATCATGGTGATGGCATAGCAACGAGAGGGGAGAGTGTTGTCCACGTACCCTCGTAGACCGTAAGCCGAAGCGTTAGCACAATGCGGTTGATGTAGTCGTACGTCTTCACGATCCGACCGATCCAAGTACCGAACGTACGGCACCTCCGAGTTCAGCACACGTTCAGCTCGATGACGATCCCCGGGCTCCGATCCAGCAAAGCTTCGGGGATGAGTTCCGTCAGCACGACGGCGTGGTGACGATGATGATGTTCTACCGGCGCAGGGCCTCGCCTAAACTCCGTGATGATATGACCGAGGTGGAATATGGTGAAGGGGGGCACCGCACACGGCTAAGGAACGATCCATAGATCAACTTGTGTCAAGGGGTGCCCCCCTGCCCCCGTATATAAAGGAGCAAGGGGGGGGGGTGGCCAGCCCTAGGAGGGGGCGCGCCAAGTGTGGAGTCCTAATAGGACTCCCTAGTCCTAGTAGGATTCCACCTCCCTTGTTGGAGTAGGAGAAGGGGGAAAGGAGGAAGGAAAGGGGGGCCGCACCCCTTGTCCAATTCGGACCAGAGGGGGGATGCGCGCCTCCTTCCTTTCGGCCTCTCTCCTCTATTCTTGTATGGCCCAATAAGGCCCATATACTCCCCGGCGAATTCCCGTAACTCTCCGGTACTCCGAAAAATACCCGAATCACTCGGAACCTTTCCGAACTCCGAATATAGTCGTCCAATATATCGATCTTTACGTCTCGACCATTTCGAGACTCCTCGTCATGTCCCCGATCTCATACGGGACTCCGAACTCCTTCGGTACATCAAAACTCATAAACTCATAATATAACTGTCATCGAAACCTTAAGCGTGCGGACCCTACGGGTTCGAGAACTATGTAGACATGACCTAGAACTATTCTTGGTCAATAACTAATAGCGGAACCTGGATGCCCATATTGGCTCCTACATATTCTACGAAGATCTTTATCGGTCAAACCGCATAACAACATACTTTGTTCCCTTTGTCATCGGTATGTTACTTGCCCGAGATTCGATCGTCGGTATCCAATACCTAGTTCAATCTCGTTACCGGCAAGTCTCTTTACTCGTTACATAATGCATCATCTCGCAACTAACTCATTAGTCACATTGCTTGCAAGGCTTATAGTGATGTGCATTACCGAGAGGGCCCAGAGATACCTCTCCGACAATCGGAGTGACAAAACCTAATCTCGAAATACGCCAACCCAACATGTACCTTTGGAGACACCTGTAGTACTCCTTTATAATCACCCAGTTACGTTGTGACGTTTGGTAGCACCCAAAGTGTTCCTCCGGTAAATGGGAGTTGCATAATCTCATAGTTGTAGGAACATGTATAAGTCATGAAGAAAGCAACAGCAACATACTAAACGATCAAGTGCTAGGCTAACAGAATGGGTCATGTCAATCACATCATTCTCCTAATGATGCAATCCCATTAATCAAATGACAACACATGTCTATGGTTAGGAAACATAACCATCTTTGATTAATGAGCTAGTCAAGTAGAGGCATACTAGTGACTATATGTTTGTCTATGTATTCACACATGTATCATGTTTCCGGTTAATACAATTCTAGCATGAATAATAAACATTTATCATGATATAAGGAAATAAATAATAACTTTATTATTGCCTCTAGGGCATATTTCCTTCAGTCTCCCACTTGCACTAGAGTCAATAATCTAGTTCACATCGCCATGTGATTTAACACCAATATTCATATCTGTATATGATTAACACCCATAGTTCACATCGCCATGTGACCAACACCCAAAAGGGTTTACTAGAGTCAATAATCTAGTTCACATCGCTATGTGATAAACACCCAAAGCGTACTAAGGTGTGATCATGTTTTGCTCGTGAGAGAAGCTTAGTCGACGGGTCTGTCATATTCAGAGACGTATGTATTTTGCAAATATTCTATGTCTACAATGCTCTGCACGGAGCTACTCTAGCTAATTGCTCCCACTTTCAATATGCATCCAGATTGAGACTTAGAGTCATCTGGATCGGTGTAAAAGCTTGCACCGATGTAACTCTTTACGACGTGCTCTTTTATCACTTCCATAATCGAGAAATATTTCCTTAGTCCTCACTAAGGATATTCTTGACCAATGTCCAGTGATCTACTCCTAGATCACTATTGTACTCCCTTGCCAAATTTAGAGCAAGGTATACAATAGGTCTGGTACATTGCATAGCATACTTTATAGAACCTATTACTGAGGCATAGGGAATGACTTTTCATTCTCTTTCTATTTTCTGCCATGGTCGGGTCTTGAGTCTTACTCAAATTCACACCTTGCATCATAGGCAAGAACTCCTTCTTTGACTGTTCCATTTTGAACTATTTCAAAAAATTTATCAAGGTATGTACTCATTGAAAAATCTCATCAAGCGTCTTGATCTATCTATATAGATATTGATGCTCAATGTGTAAGCAGTTTCACCGAGGTCTTGCTTTGAAAAACTCTTATTCAATTATCCTTTCATGCTATCCAGAATTTCTATATCATTTCCAATCAATAATATGTCATCCACATATAATATTAGAAATGCTACAGAGCTTCCACTCACTTTCTTGTAAATACAGGCTTCTCAAAAAGTCTGTATAAAACCATATGCTTTGATCAACTCATCAAAGCGTATATTCCAACTCTGAGATGCTTGCACCAGTCCATTGATGGATCGTTGGAGCTTGCACATTTTTGTTAACACCTTTAGGATTGACAAAACCTTCTGGCTGCATCATATACAACTCTTTTTTAATAAATCCATTAAGGATTGCAGTTTTGTTATCCATTTGCCAAATTTCATAAAATGTGGCAATTGCTAACATGATTCGGACAGACTTTAAGCATCGATACGAGTGAGAAAATCTCATCGTAGTCAACACCTTGAACTTTGTCAAAAACCTTTTTCGACAAGTCTAGCTTTGTAGATAGTAAAACTACTATCAGCGTCTGTCTTCCTCTTGAAGATCCATTTATTCTCAATTGCTTGCCGATCATCGGGCAAGTCAACCAAAGTCCATACTTTGTTCTCATACATGGATCATATCTCAGATTTTATGGCCTCAAGCCATTTCGTGGAATCTGGGCTCATCATCGCTTCCTCATAGTTCGTAGGTTCATCATGGTCTAGTAACATGACTTCCAGAACATGATTACCGTACCACTCTGGTGCGGATCTTAATCTGGAAGACCTACGAGGTTTGGTAGAAACTTGATCTGAAGTTTCATGATCATCATCATTAACTTCCTCACTAATTGGTGTAGGAATCACTGGAACTGATTTCTGTGATGAACTACTTTCCAATAAGGGAGCAGGTACAGTTACCTCATCAAGTTCTACTTTCCTCCCACTCACTTCTTCCGAGAGAAACTCCTTCTCTAGAAAGGATCCATCTTAGCAACGAATCTTGCTTTCGGATCTGTGATAGAAGGTGTGCCCAATAGTTACCTCTGGGTATTCTATGAAGACGCACTTCTCTGATTTGGGTTTGAGCTTATCAGGTTGAAACTTTTTCACATAAGCATCACAGCCCCAAACTTTAAAAAACGACAACTTTGGTTTCTTGCCAAACCACAGTTCATAAGGCGTTGTCTCAACGGATTTCGATGGTGCCCTATTTAAAGTGAATGCAACTGTCTCTAATGCATAATCCCAAAACGATAGTGGTAAACCGATCATAGATTGCACTATATCCAATAAAGTACGGTCATGATGTTCGGACACACCGTTACGCTGTGGTGTTCCAGGTGGCATGAGTTTGTGAAACTATTCCACATTGTTTTAATTGAAGACCAAACTCGTAACTCAAATATTTGTCTCCGCGATCAAATTGCAGAAACTTTATTTTCTTGTTACGATCATTCTCCACTTCACTCTGAAATTCTTTGAACTTTTCAAATGTTTCAAACTTGTGCTTCATTAAGTAGATATACCCATATCTGCTCAAATCATCTTGTGAAGGTCAGAAAATAACGATACTTGCCACGAGCATCAACACTCATTGGATCGCATACATCGGTATGTATTATTTCCAATAAGTCAGTAGCTCGTTCCATTGTTCCGGAGAACGGAGTTTTAGTCATCTTGCCCAAAAGGCACGGTTCGCAAGCACCAAATGATTCATAACCAAGTGATTCCGAAAATCCATCTTTATGGAGTTTCTTCATGCGCTTTACACCGATATGACCCAAACGGCAGTGCCACAAATAAGTTGCACTATCATTATTAACTTTGCATCTTTTGGCATCAATATTATGATTATGTGTATCAATACTATCGAGATCCAATAAACTATTTTCATTGGATGTATGACCATCGAAGGTTTTATTCATGTAAATAGAATAACAATTATTCTCGGCTTTAAATGAATAACCGTATCACAATGAATATGATCAAATCATATTCATGCTCAACGCAAACGCCAAATAACATTTATTTAGGTTCAACACTAATCTCGAAAGTGTAGGGAGAGTGTGATGATGATCATATCAATCTTGGAATCACTTCCAATACACATCGTCACTTCACCCTCAACTAGTCTCTGTTTATTCTGTAACTCCTGCTTCGAGTTACTAATCTTAGCAACCGAACAAGTATCAAATACTCAGAAGCTACTATAAACACTAGTAAGGTACACATCAATAACCTGTATATCAAATATACCCTTCTTCACTTGGCCATCCTTCTTATCCACCAAATATTCAGGGCATTTCCGCTTCCAGTGACCATCTCTTTTGCAGTAGAAGCACTTAGTGCTAGGCTAACGGAATGGGTCATGTCAATCACATCATTCTCCTAATGATGTGATCCCATTAATCAAATGACAACACATGTCTATGGTTAGGAAACATAACCATCTTTGATTAATGAGCTAGTCAAGTAGAGGCATACTAGTGACTATATGTTTGTCTATGTATTCACACATGTATCATGTTTCCGGTTAATACAATTCTAGCATGAATAATAAACATTTATCATGATATAAGGAAATAAATAATAACTTTATTATTGCCTCTAGGGCATATTTCCTTCACGAACAACATTCGGTAACTGCACACTAATTCTCATAACAACTCTAGCGTCACCGAACCTTAAGTGTGTAGACCCTACGGGTTCGGGAATCATGCAGACATGACCGAGATAGCTCTCTGACCAATAACCAACAGCAGGATCTGGATACCCATGTTGGCTCCCACATGTTCCAGGATGATCTCATCGGATGAACCACGATGTCCGGGATTCAATCAATCCCGTATACAATTCCCTTTGTCAAACGGTACGTTACTTGCCTGAGATTCGATCATCGGTATCCCAATATCTCGTTAAATCTCGTTACCGGCAAGTCACTTTACTAGTTTCGTAATGCATGATCCCGCGACTAACTACTTAGTCACATTGAGCTCATTATGATGATGCATTACCGAGTGGGCCCAGAGATACCTATCTGTCATACGGAGTGACAAATCCCAGTCTCGATTCATGCAAACCCAATAGACACTTTCGGAGATACTTGTAGTGTACCTTTATAGCCACCCAGTTATGTTGCGACGTTTGGTACACCCAAAGCATTCCTACGGTATCCAGGAGTTGCACAATCTCATGGTCTAAGGAAATGACACTTGACATTAGAAAAGCTTTTAGCAAACGAACTACACAATCTTGTGCTATGCTTAGGATTGGGTCTTGTCCATTAGATCGTTCTCCTAATGATGTGATCCCGTTATCAATGACATCCAATGTCCATGGTCAGGAAACCATGACCATCTGTTGATCAACGAGCTAGTCAACTAGAGGCTCACTAGGGAAATGTTGTGGTCTATGTATTCACACATGTATTACGGTTTCCGGTCAATACAATTATAGCATGAACAATAGACAATTATCATGAACAAGGAAATATAATAATAACCACTTTATTATTGCCTCTAGGGCATATTTCCAACAAGACACATGTAGAGCACCTTTATAATCACCCATTTATGTTGTGACGTTTGGTAGCACACAAAGTGTTCCTCCAGTATTCGGGAGTTGCATAATCTCATAGTCTGAGGAACATGTATAAGTCATGAAGAAAGTAGTAGCAATGAAACTATCACGATCATAATGCTAAGTTAACAGATGGGTCATGTCCATCACATCAGTCTCCTAATGATGTGATCCCGTTCATCAAATGACAACACATGTCTATGGTTAGAAACATAGCCATCTTTGATTAACGAGCTAGTCAAGTAGAGGCATACTAGGGACAATATGTTTTGTCTATGTATTCACACATGTACTAAGTTTCCGGTTAATACAATTCTAGCATGAATAATAAACTTTTATCATGAAATAAGGAAATAAATAATAACTTTATTATTGCCTCTAGGGCATATTTCCTTCAGTCTCTCATTTGCACTAGAGTCAATAATCTAGATTACATAGTAATGATTCTAACACCCATGGAGCTTTGGTGCTGATCATGTTTTGCTCGTGGAAGAGGTTTAGTCAACGGGTCTGCAACATTCAGATCCGTATGTATCTTGAAAATCTCTATGTCCCCCTCCGACACTTGATGATGGATGGAATTGAAGTGTCTCTTGATGTGCTTGGTTCTCTTGTGAAATCTGGATTCCTTTGCCAAGGCAATTGCACCAATATTGTCACAAAAGATTTTCATTGGACCCGATGCACTAGGTATGACACCTAGATCGGATATGAACTCCTTCATCCAAAATCCTTCATTTTCTGCTTCCGAAGCAGCAACGTACTCCGCTTCACACGTAGATCCCACCACGACGCTCTGCTTGGAACTGCACCAACTGACAGCTCCTCCATTCAATAAAAATACGTATTCGGTTTGCGACTTTGAGTCATCCAGATCAGTGTCAAAGCTTGCATCGACGTAACCATTTATGACGAGCTCTTTTTTCACCTCCGTAAACGAGAAACATATCCTTAGTCCTTTTCAGGTATTTCAGGATGTTTTTCACCGCTGTCCAGTGCTCCACTCCAGGATTACTTTGGTACCTCCCTGCTATCCTTATAGCAAGGCACACATCAGGTCTGGTACACATCATTGCATACATGATAGAACCTATGGCTGAAGCATAGGGAATGAATATCATTTTCTCTCAATCTTCTGCAGTGGTCGGGCTTTGAGTCTGACTCAACTTCACACCTTGTAACACAGGCAAGAACCCTTTCTTTGACTGATTGATACGTCTCCAAAGTATCTACTTTTCCAAACAATTTTGCCCTTGTTTTGGACTCTAACTTGCATGATTTGAATGGAACTAACCCAGACTAACACTGTTTTCAGCGGAATTGCCATGGTGTTATTTTTGTGCAGAACTAAAAGTTCTCGGAATGACTTGAAAATCCACGGAGACATGTTTTGTAATTAATAAAAATATTGGTGAAAGAATCAACGTCAGGGGGCCCACACCCTATCCATGAGAGTGCAGGGCGCGCCCCTGCCTCGTGGGCCCCCTGGGACTCCACCGACCTCAACCCCAACTCCATATATTCACTTTCAGGGAGAAAAAATCAGAGAGAAGGATTCATCGCGTTTCACGATAGCCGTCGCCAAGCCCTAATCTTCTTCGGGAGGGCTGATCTGGAGTTCGTTCGGGGCTCCGGAGAGGGGAATCCGTCGCCATCGTCATCATCAACCATCCTCCATCACCAATTCCATGATGCTCACCACCGTGCGTGAGTAATTCCATCATAGGCTTGCTGGACGGTGATGGGTTGGATGAGATTTACCATGTAATCGAGTTAGTTTTGTTAGGGTTTGACCCCTAGTATCCATTATGTTCTAAGATTGATGTTGCTATGACTTTGCCATGCTTAATGCTTATCACTAGGGCCCGAGTGCCATGTTTTCAGATCTGAAGCTATTATGTTTTCATGAATATATGTGAGTTCTTGATCCTATCTTGCGAGTTAATAGTCACTTACTATGTGTTATGATCCAGCAACCCCGAAGTGACAATAATCGGGACCACTCCCGGTGATGACCGTAGTTTGAGGAGTTCATGTATTCACTCAGTGTTAATGCTTTGATTCGGTACTCTATTAAAAGGAAGCCTTAATATCCCTTAGTTTCCAATAGGACCCCGTTGCCACGGGAGGGTAGGACAAAAGATGTCATGCAAGTTCTTTTCCATAAGCACGTATGACTATATTCGGAATACATGGCTACATTACATTGATGAACTTGAGCTAGTTCTGTGTCACCCTATGTTATAACTGTTGCATGAGGAATCGCATCCGACATAATTATCCATCATTGATCCATTGCCTACGAGCTTTTCACATATTGATCTTTGCTTAGTTACTTCTCCGTTACCACTGTTACAATTACTATAAAACTACTATTGTTACTTTTGCCACCGTTACCGTTACTTCCGTACTACTTTGCTACTAAATATTTTGCTGCAGATATTAAGTATTTCAGGTGTGGTTGAATTGACAACTCAGCTGCTAATACTTGATAATATTCTTTCGATCCCCTTGTGTCGAATCAATAAATTTGGGTTGAATACTCTACCCTCGAAAACTATTATGGTACCCTATACTTGTGTGTTATCAAGACTATTTTCTGGCGCCGTTGTCGGGGAGCATAGCTCTATTCTTTGAGTCACTTGGGATTTATATCTGTTGATCACTATGAAGAATTTGAAAGATCAAAGAACCAAGATTTTTCCCTCAACTACGAGGGGAGGTAAGGAACTGCCATCTAGCGCTGCACTTGATTCACCTTCTATTATGAGTAAATTTGCGACACCTACACCTGCTATTGATCTTGATATGTCGCATGTTATTAATGACGCCACTTCTGCTATGCATGATGCTTATGATGATACTACTTGTCTGCTTAATAATACTATGCCATTAGGTGAATTTCTGGATGAACAACTTGCTAGGGATTAGAGAGAATGAAATTATTGAAACTGATGATATTGATGAAAGTGATGATGAAGATTCTCCACCTGAATATGAATTGCCTGTTGTACCTGAGGGTTATGTTATGGATGAAGAAACTGCTAGAGATTTTCTTGCTTGCAATGATAGATATGATCTTAAGAAACTGTTAGCTAAGCTGAAAGAAAAGTCTTTGAATGCTAGAATGAAATATGACCCTGCTTTTGCTACTTCACCTATCTGTGTTACTGATAAGGATTATGATTTCTCTGTCGATCCTGAGTTAATTACTTTGGTTGAATCTGATCCTTTTTATGGCTATGAATCTGAAACTATTGTGGCACATCTTATTAAATTAAATGATATAGCAACCCTATTTATGCATGAGGAAATTTTTTGTTATTACTATATCCTTAAGTTATTTCCGTTCTGATTAAAGGGTGATGCTAAAACATGGTTTAATTCTCTTACTCCTAGTTGTGTGCGTAGTCCCCAGGATATGATTTATTACTTCCCTGCTAAATATTTCCCCGCTCATAGGAAACAAGTTGCCTTAAGGGAAATATATAATTTTGTGCAAATTGAAGAAGAGAGTATCCCACAAGCTTGGGGGAGGCTTCTCCGATTACTTAATGCTTTGCCTGGTCACCTCTCAAGAAAATGAAATACTTGATATCTTTTATAATGGACTAACTGATGCTTCCAGAGACCACCTGGATAGTTGTGTTGTTTGTCTTTTCAGGGAAAGAACTATTAAGCAAGCGGAGTTGCTATTAAATAATATATTGAGCAATTATAATGATAGAACACTTCCTAAACCAACTCCGAAGCCAACTCCGAAGAAAAGGGGTATTCTATTTCTCAGTCCCGAAGATATGCAAGAGGCAAAGAAATATATGAAAGAAAAAGGTATTAAAGCTGAAGATGTTAAGAATTTACCACCTATTGAAGAAATACATGGTCTCGATAATCCGATACAGGTAGTAAAGGTAAATTCTCTCTATAGATTTGATGAAGGTGATATCCCTCGCTATAAGTCTGCTAGCCAATGCTTGGATGAGTTCGATAATTTTAGGGACATTTACATTTGTGCCCTAACTCGAACCCACTACTCAGATTTGCCCTGATTTTGAAGCATGCTCAAATTTGCCCCTCCGCGGTTAAGTCACTACTCAGAAATGCCCTTCCGTACAGTACTGTAGCACTTTCTGTCCAATACTGTAGCACTTTCCGTCTGCTATAGTACACATGGGCCTTTGACGGTCAAAGGCCTTTGACTGGACGGAAGGGCATTTCTGAGTAGTGACTTAACAACAGAGGGGGAAATTTGAGCATGCTTTGAAATTAGGGGCAAATCTGAGTAGGTTGTTCGAGTTAGGGGCAGAGATGCAAATGGCCCATAATTTTATTGTTAAACAAGAAAACTTCAATGCTTATGTTGGTAGACAATTGAGATGTAGTGCTTATATGATTGAACACTTGAGTGATTATATGTCTAGAGTTAAAGGTGACCTTAAGCTTATTAGCAAACATGCTTCCATGGTTACCACTCAGGTAGAACAAGTGCTTAAGGCACAAGATGATTTGCTCACTGAGTTAAATAATAAGAATAATGGTAATGTTGTTAGAGTTATGACTAGAGGTGGTAGAATGACTCAGGAACCATTGTACCTGAGGGCCATCCTAAGAGAGCTGAGCAAGATTCTCAGAGAACTAATATTGATGCACCTAGTCCTTCTAAGAAAAACAAAAAGAAAAATGATAGGGCTTTGCATGCCTCTAGTGAACCTGTTATAGACACACCTGAGAATCCCAGTGATATTTCTATTTCTGATGCTGAATCACAATCTGGTAATGAACATGAACCTAGTGATAGTGTTAATGATGATGTTCAAGTTGATGCTCAACCTAGTAATAATGAAGATTTAGAGATTGAACCTGATGTTGATCTTGATAACCCACAATCAAAGAATCAATGTTATGATAACAGAGACTTCGTTGGTAGAAAGCACGGTAAAGAAAGAGAACCATGGGTTCAGAAACCCATGCCTTTTCCTCCTAAGCCATCCAAGAAAAAGGATGATGAGGATTTTGAGCGCTTTGCTGAAATGATTAAACCTATCATTTTGCGTATGCGTTTGACCGATATGCTTAAAATGAATCCTTATGCTAAGTATATGAAAGATATTGTTACAAATAAAAGAAAGATACCAGAAGCTGAAATTTCCACCATGCTTGCTAATTATACTTTTAAGGGTGGAATACCAAAGAAACTAGGAGACTCAGGAGTACCAACTATACCATTCTCCATTAAAAGAAACTATGTTAAAACTGATTTATGTGATCTTGGAGCCGGTGTTAGTGTTATGCCTCTATCTTTATATCATAGACTTGATTTGAATAACTTGACACCTACCAAAATCTCTTTACAAATGGCCGATAAATCAACTGCTACGCCTGTCGGTATTTGTGAGTATGTGCCTGTTGTGGTTGCAAACGTTACTATTTTAACGTACTTTGTTATTCTTGATATTCCCGAGGACAATAGTATGTCGATTATCCTTGGTAGACCCTTTTTGAATACTGCAGGGGCTGTTATTGATTGCAACAAAGGCAATGTCACTTTTCATGTTAATGGTAATGAGCATACGGTACACTTTCCGAGGAAACAACCTCAAGTTCATAGTATCAATTCTATTGGAAAAATTTCGACAATTATTATTGGAGGTTTTGAATTCCCTCTTCCTACTGTCAAAAAGAAATATGATATTCTTATTGTTGGCGACATGCATATCCCCGTTGAGGTAACCTAGTGTTATTCGAAAATTCTCTGGTTTCATGTTATTCGGAAGAAGTTTGTTAACAAGACTTGATAAACCTTGTTAGTGGATTCCTTTTGATGAGCATGAGATGGATGAAGTTAGAAAGCACAACTCTCTGTACCCACTTTTTACTTTCTGTTATTTAGATAAATAAAGCAAAAATAGTATTTTTCTGTTTATTTCCTAAGTTATCCTTGCAATAAAAATACCCTGAAAATAAAAGTTCTCCAAATGCCATGAAAATGAAGTATGATTTTTTGTAGAATATTTAAGAATTTCAGGTACTGAGAACATACCAGAGGGGGCCACCATTTGGCCACGAGGGCACAGGGCGCACCCCCCTGCCTCGTGGGCCCCACGTGGACCCCCTCCACTTATTCCAGCACCCACTCAGTTTGTCTTCCTCAACAAAAAAATCCTCCCATAGCTCAAACCCGTGTTCTATCTCATCTTGCTGCCATTTTCAATCTCCTTGCTCAAAGCTCCATTCACAAAACTATTTTGGTGGATTGTTCTTTGGTATGTGACTCCTCCAATGGTCCAATTAGTTTTTGTTCTAGTGCTTTATTGATTGCAAATTTTTGCTACTGAGGTGACCCTGTTCTTGAGCTTACATGTCAAATTTATATGGTCCAAAGTAGTTTTAATGCATGATATAGCCTCTAGGCACTCGTGGGAGTAGTTGCTATCAATCTTGTTGAGTTTGGTTCACTTTTATTTTGAGTCACTAAAAATTTCAGAAATTTTCAGGAAAAGAAAAATGTTTAGGAAAATGTACCAAGGTGGTTTTTCAAGGAAGCAGGAATCAAGGCTCGCGATACGTGAGACGGACGATGAACTACCGAGGGAAGCTCAAGTACGGCCTTGTGAATGGCCGTTAGAAGAGTTTATGGTCCAAGTAGGCTTCAAGGATAAATTTGACGCGTATGTGCGTAATGCTGATCTTGAGGACTTTGTGTCAGATAAGTGCCTACAATACTACTACATCACTAGCTTATTCCTTTGTGAGGAGGTTTAAATTTTCATCGACACATAATTCTCACACTGTTTTATTTGATCTTTATGATAAATCATACACCATGGACCTAGAAGATTTTAATACTGCTTGTAAACTCCCCCAGTGGGGCAATGTTAGTGAACCACGCAAATCTGAATACAAAGACTTTCTTGCTAGTATCACTGTGGGAGAAACTAGAGATATCGCACAAGCAACCATAGGGAGCATTCATTTCCCTGCCATATAGTATTTTGCTCTCTTTATAGGTAGATGAGGTTTGTCACATGTGCGTTCCAGATCTTAGTGTCCTCAAGAGTGCGGTATTAGGTGATAAACAATATAACTTCGGGGCCATTGTTGCACGGAGGTTACATCTCAATGGTAAAAATGGAGATTTGTTTGGTGGAATTTATGCAACTCGTGTAGCTAATTATCTTGGTGTACCCATACATGGAAATGATATGGAGTTGCCTCCTGCCAATCTAGATTATAGCGCTATGGTTCGCCATCAGTTTCTTGAGAAGAATGAACAGTCCCTCCAGTACCGACTAATCTTTGACAGGCGGTGTACTGTCCATGTTACTCTCCCTGCTACTACTTTCTTTAACTTCCAGGCAAAAAGGAGATATTTTATAACCAGTGAGGAGGCAAATGAATATGAGAGGAGGACGGAGGTAGCTCACCTCCAAGTTGCAGCTCTCCAGGCAGTAGCTGCTGCATCTCAGTACAACCCCGACTACAACTTTGGATATCCGCCAGGCCAGCAATGGCCATAGACCAACTTAGGCCAAAAGCTTAAGCTTGGGGGAGTACGTATTTCCCACCGACATTACATTCATGTTCACACACTCATGCTAGTTTTCGGTGCTCATACCTTTTCATTGTACTATCCATGCTAGTTTTCTTTTCTTGCTTTCTTCTTGTGTGTTTCGAAAACCTTAAGAAAAACCAAAAAAATTAGTTGTAGCCTTTAGCTAGTTTACTTTCCATGCTGATAGTAGTAACATTAAAAGAAAACCCAAAAAGATTTCTTGTTCTTCTTTTGCTTGTTGGGAGCTTTCCCGTGTAAATAGTTTTATTTCTTTTCTTTTTTGGGGGGGTTGAGAGGAGAAGACCACGATGAAAATGTTGAGTGGCTCTCATATGCATTATTGTTGATCTAACCAAAGAGCCCATATTACCTTGTCTTCTCCTTTGTATTAAATGCTTGCAGATTCCAGCTTAGTCCAATGCACGTGCACTATTATTATTATCCACACCATTCAGTTGTGCGAGTGAAAGGCAATAATGACGATATACGATGAAATGATTGAGATGAGAGAAGCTGGTATGAACTCGACCTATCTTGTTTTTGTAAATATGATTAGTTCATCATTCCTGATTCAGCCTATTATGAATGAAACATGTTTGCAATGACAATTAGAGATTATAGTTGCTCATGCCATGCTTAATTAACTAGGGTTTATAATGGTTTACCTTGCGTGCCAACATGCTATTAAAATGGTTGTGATGTGGTATGATAGGGTGGTATCCTCCTTTGAATGATTCGAGTGGCTTGACTTGGCACATGTTCACGCATGTAGTTGAAACAAAATCAACATAGCCTTCACAATATTTATGTTCATGGTGATTTATATCCTACTCATGCTTGCACTCATTGTTGGTTAATCTTAATGCATGTTCATGACTGTTGTCGCTCTCTAGTTGGTCGCTTCCCAGTCTCTTTCTAGCCTTCACTTGTACTAAGCGGGAATACTGCTTGTGCATCCACTTCCATAAACCACAAAGTTGTTCCATATGAGTCCACCATACCTTCCTATATGCGGTATTTACCTGTCATTCCAAGTAAATTTGTATGTGCCAAACTCTAAACCTTCAAATGAAATTCTGTTTTGTATGCTCGAATAGCTTATGTATCAACTAGGGCTATCTATATCTTCCATGCTAGGTGGGTTATTCTGACGATGAGTGGACTCCGCTCATCATTCACGAGAAAATGGCTGGTAACCGGGATGCCCAGTCCCATGCTCAAATCAAATCAAATAAATGCAAACAAAACTCCCCTAGGATTGTTGTTAGTTGGACGACACCCATTGTTTCGGACAAGCCATGCATTGATGTTTTTTGGTGGTGGGGGAGTATAAACTTTACCATTATGCTTGGGAACCGCCTATAATGTATGTAGCATGGAAGATATCGAGATTTCTCAGTTATTATGTTGACAATGAAAGTATGCCGCTCAAAATTTTATTTATCTCTCTTTAAAAACTCAAGCTCTGGCACCTCTGCAAATCCCTGCTTCCCTCTGTGAAGGGCCTATCTATTTAGTTTTATGTTGAGTCATCATCCTTTTATTAAAAACCACCAGTTGGAGAGCACCACTGTCATTTGCATGCATTGCTATTAATTTACATTGAGTATGATTGTGACTGAATCTTTTTTACCATGAATTACAATTTCCAGTCAGTCCTTGATCTTCAGGGGTGCTCTGCATTTATGTTTGTTATCTCGGAAAGGGCTAGCGAGATACCATCTTGTTATATCATATTATGATTGTTTTGAGAAAGTGTTGTCATCTGAGATTTATTATCATTGCTCGCTAGTTGGTTATGCCATTGATATGAGTAAATGTGAGGCCTAAATGTTATTGGAATATGGTTAGTTCATAATCTTTGCTGAAAACTTGAATGTTGGCTTTACATATTTGCAACAACAAGATCAAACAGATTTTGTAAAAGTTTTTCTTTATCACTTTCAGTTTGCCAACTGAATTGCTTGAGGACAAGCAAAGGTTTAAGCTTGGGGGAGTTGATACGTCTCCAACTTATCTACTTTTCCAAACACTTTTGCCCTTGTTTTGGACCCTACCTTGCATGATTTGAATGGAACTAACCCGGACTGACGTTGTTTTCAGCAGGATTGCCATGGTGTTATTTTTGTGCAGAAATAAAAGTTCTCGGAATGACCTGAAAATCCACGGAGACACATTTTGGAATTAATAAAAAATATTGGCAAAAGAATCAACGTCAGGGGGCCCACACCCTGTACATGATGGTGCAGGGCGTGCCCACCACCCTAGGGCGCGCCCCCTTCCTCGTGAGCCCCTTGGGACTCCACCGACCTCAACCCCAACTCCATATATTCACTTTCGAGAGAAAAAACAGAGAGAAGGATTCATCACGTTTTACGATACGTAGGCGCCGCCAAGCCCTAATCTTCTTCGGGAGGGATGATGTGGAGTCCATTCGGGGCACCGAAGAGGGCAATCCGTCACCATCATCATCATCAACCATCATCATCAACCATCCTCCATCACTAATTTCATGATGCTCACCGCCGTGCGTGAGTAATTCCATCGTAGGCTTGCTGGACGGTGATGGGTTGGATGAGATTTACCATGTAATCGAGTTAGTTTTGTTAGATTTGATCCCTAGTATCCATTATGTTCTAAGATTGATGTTGCTATGATTTTGCCATGCTTAATGCTTGTCACTAGGGCCTGAGTGCCATGATTTCATATCTGAACCTATTATGTTTTCATGAATATATGTGAGTTCTTGATCCTATCTTGCAAGTCATTAGTCACCTACTATGTGTTATGATCCGGCAACCCCGAAGTGACAATAATCGGGACCACTCTCGGTGATGAATGTAGTTTGAGGAGTTCATGTATTCACTAAGTGTTAATGCTTTGGTCCGGTACTCTATTAAAAGGAAGCCTTAATATCCCTTAGTTTCCAATAGGACGCCGTTGCCACAGGAGGGTAGGACAAAAGATGTCATGCAAGTTCTTTTCCATAAGCACGTATGACTATATTCGGAATACATGGCTGCATTACATTGATGAACTTGAGCTAGTTCTGTGTCACCCTATGTTATAACTGTTGCATGAGGAATCGCATCCGACATAATTATCCATCATTGATCCATTGCCTACAAGCTTTTCACATATTGATCTTTGCTTAGTTACTTCCCCGTTACCACTGTTACGATTACTACAAAACTACTATTGTTACTTTTGCCATCGTTACCATTACTTCCATACTACTTTGCTACTAAATATTTTGCTGCAGATATTAAGTCTTTCAGGTGTGGTTGAATTGACAACTCAGTTGCTAATACTTGAGAATATTCTTTCGCTCCCCTTGTGTCGAATCAATAAATTTGGGTTGAATACTCTACCCTCGAAAACTGTTGCAATCCCCTATACTTGTGGGTTATCACTGATCCATTTTGAACTTCTTCCAAACTTT
Organism: Triticum aestivum; assembly: GCF_018294505.1. NCBI lineage: Eukaryota > Viridiplantae > Streptophyta > Magnoliopsida > Poales > Poaceae > Triticum > Triticum aestivum. The sequence continues at coordinate 599,342,429 of NC_057807.1, forward strand.
ATCAAGGTATGTGCTTTGTGAAAGTCCAATTAAGCGTCGTGATCTATCTCTATAGATCTTGATGCCCAATATGTCAGCAGCTTAACCGGGGTCTTTCATGGAAAAACTCTTATTCAGGTATCCCTTTATGCTATCCAGAAATTTTATATCATTTCCAATCAACAATATGTCATCCACATATAATATTAGAAATGCTATAGAGCTCCCAATCACTTTCTTGTAAATACAGGCTTCTCAAAAAGTCTGTATAAAACCATATGCTTTGATCACACTATCAAAACGTTTATTCCAACTCCGAGAGGCGTGCACCAGTCCATAAATGGATCGCTGGAGCTTGCATACTTTGTTAGCACCCTTTGGATCGGCAAAACCTTCAGGTTTCATCATATACAACTCTTCTTCTAGAAATCTGTTCAGGAATGTAGTTTTGACATCCATCTGCCAAATTTCATAATCTTAAAATGCGGCAATTGCTAACATGATGCGGACATACTTAAGCATCGCTACGGGTGAGAAAGTCTCATTGTAGTCAACTCCTTGAACTTGTCGAAAACCTTTCACAACAAGTCGAGTTTTGTAGGTAGTAACATTACCGTCAGCGTCGGTCTTCTTCTTGAAGATCCATTTATTTTCTATGGCTTTCCGATCATCGGGCAAGTCCACCAAAGTCCACACTTTGTTCTCATACATGGATCCCATCTCAGATTTCATGGCCTCTAGCCATTTCACAGAATCTGGGCTCATCATGGCTTCCTCATAGTTTGTAGGTTCACCATGGTCTAGTAACAGGACTTCCAGAATAGGATTAATGTACCACTCTGGTGTGGATCTCACTCTGGAAGACCTACGAGGTTCAGTAGTAACTTGATCTGAAGTTTCATGATCATCATCATTAACTTCCTCACTGATTGGTGTAGGAACCACTGGAATTGATTTCTGTGATGAACTACTTTCCAATAAGGGAGAAGGTACAATTACCTCATCAAGTTCTATTTTCCTCCCACTCACTTCTTTCGAGAGAAACTCCTTCTCTAGAAAGGATCCATTTTTAGCAACAAAAATCTTGCCTTCGGATATGTGATAGAAGGTGTACCCAACAGTTTCCTTTGGGTATCCTATGAAGACGAACTTCTCTGATTTGGGTTCGAGCTTATCAGGTTGAAGCTTTTTCACATAAGCATCTTATCCCCAAACTTTAAGAAACGACAACTTCGGTTTCTTGCCAAACCACAGTTCATAAGGCGTCGTCTCAATGGATTTTGATGGTGCCTTATTTAAAGGGAATGCATCCGCCTCTAAAGCATAACCCCAAAACGATAGCGGTAAATCAATAAGAGACATCATAGATCGCACCATATCCAATAAAGTACGATTACAACGTTCGGACACACCATTTCGCTGTGGTGTTCCAGGTGGCGTTAACTGTGAAACTATCCCATGTTGTTTCAAATGAAGACCAAACTCGTAACTCAAATATTCTCCTGCACGATCAGATCATAGAAACTTTATTTTCTTGTTATGATGATTTTCCACTTCACTCTAAAATTCTTTGAACTTTTCAAATGTTTCAGACTTATGCTTCATTAAGTAGATGTACCCATATCTGCTCAAATCACTTGTGAGGGTAAGAAAATAATGATACCCGCCACAAGCCTCAACACTCATTGGACCTCATACATCGGTATGTATTATTTCCAACAAGTCAGTAGCTCGTTTCATTGTTCGGGGGAACAGAGTTTTAGTCATCTTGCCCATGAGGCACAGTTCGCAAGCACCAAGTGATTCATAATCAAGTGATTACAAAAGTCCATTAGCATGGAGTTTCTTCATGCACTTTATACTGATATGACCCAAACGGCAGTGCCACAAATAAGTTGCACTATAATTATCAACATTGCATCTTTTGGCTTCAATATTATGAATATGGGTATCATCACCATCGAGATTCAACAAAAATAGACCACTCAGCAAGGGTGCATGACTATAAAAGATATTACTCATATAAATAGAACAATCATTATTCTCTGATTTAAATGAATAATCGTCTCGCATCAAACAAGATCCATATATAATGTTCATGCTCAACGCTGGCACCAAATAACAATTTCTGGTCTAAAACTAATCCCGGTGGTATATGTAGAGGTAGCGTGCCGACGGCGATCACATCGACCTTGGAACCATTTCCCACGCACATCGTCACCTCCTCCTTAGCCAATATTCGTTTAATCCGTAGCCCCTATTTCGAGTTGCAAATATGAGCAACAGAACCAGTATCAAATACCAGGCGCTACTACGAGCATTAGTAAGGTACACATCAATAACATGTATATCAAATATAACTTTCACTTTGTCATCCTTCTTATCTGCCAAATACTTGGGGCAGTTCCACTTCCAGTGACCAGTCCCTTTGTAGTAGAAGCACTTAGTTTCAGGCTTAGGTCCAGACTTGGGTTTCTTCTCTTGAGCAGCAACTTTCTTGCCATTCTTCTTGAAGTTCCCCTTCTTCCCTTTGCCTTTTTTTCTTGAAACTAGTGGTCTTATTGACCATCAACACTTGATGCTCCTTCTTGATTTCTACCTCCACAGCCTTTAGCGTCGCAAAGAGCTCGAGAATAGTCTTGTTCATCCCTTGCATATTATAGTTCATCACGAAGCCTTTGTAGTTTGGTGGCAGTGATTGAAGAACTCTGTCAATGACACTATAATCAGGAAGATTAACTCCTAGCTGAGTCAAGTGGTTATGGTACCCAGACATTCTGAGTATGTGTTCACTGACAGAACTATTCTCCTCCATTTTGCAGCTATAGAACTTGTTGGGGACTTCATATCTCTCAACTCGGGCATTTGCTTTAAATATTAACTTCAACTCTTGGAACATCTCATATGCTCCATGACGTTCAAAACGTCTTTGAAGTCCCGATTATAAGCCGTAAAGCATGGCACACTAAACTATCGAGTAGTCATCAGCTTTGCTCTGCCAGACGTTCTTAATGTCATCAGTAGCATCTATAGCAAGCCTGGCACCCAACGGTGCTTCCAGGACGTAATTAATTCTTATGTGCAGCAATGAGGATAATCCTCAAGTTACGGACCCAATCTGGGTAGTTGTTGCCATCATCTTTCAACTTAGCTTTCTCTAGGAACTCATTAAAAATCAAAGGAACGGTAGCACGGGCCATTGATCTACAATAACATAGACATGTAAAATAACTATCAGGACTAAGTTTATGATAAATTAAAGTTCAATTAATCATATTACTTAAGAACTCCCACTTAGATAGACATCCCTCTAGTCATCTAAATGATCACGTGATCCAAATCAACTAAACCATGTCTGTAAGTGCATCTAGTGCCCCTTAGTGATTTTGGTGTATTGAAGACTTATAGGTTAAGGGACTGATGTGTTTGTGAGTGTACACAGCTCTATAAGTCTATGAGGAGTTTCATATTTACACAGAAACTCGACCCTTAAAAATGAAGTTCTTCGACTGAAGACTTTGGATTTCTGAAGACTTTCTGAAGACTTCGAAAGTGAAGAAATTGATGTGACCTTGAAGACTTAGCAATCATTCGAGGAACATGAAGCGTGAAGACTTTTGTTTTCGTAGTTTCATTTTCTCTTTCTTGAGTCATAGGAAGCATCGTACTGTTAAAGGGGGTCGAGGAAATACTAAGGAAAAATTTCCATGTGATGCTCAACTCAAAATCCTACACCTACCAATCCCTTTGAGTGAAGCCATTGGAAATCTCATACAGATCAGTCAATTTCTTCAGTAACGGAGACGAAGTTCTTCTGGTTGCTAAGGAATTTGTTCTGATTGAGGAGTTAGGAATTCGCCAGTGCGGGTTGCCTACACAATGAGGAACATGATAGCCCTGAGGAATTTGAGAGTCAAAATTCTGACTGTTGTTGTGCTACGCGCCAGCTGTCCCAAAATATCTACCCACCTAACGGTCATATCATTGAAGGGCATCTATGTCTTATCATGTCGGGCTGCTCCCTAGGCTATAAATAGCCGCCCCCTACAATCACTAGTTGGTTGGCTGCTCCGAGAGAACCTGACACTTGTCATTTGAGAGCATCCCATCCTCCGAGGACTTTGAGTGAAAATCATCAAGTGAGGAAAACCCAAACTGAAACACCTTCAAACCCAAAGTGATTGAGCATCACTGAAGAGATTGATCCTGCGTGGATCCGACGCTTGTTTCCTTTGAAGACTGTGCTTCTTCCAGATGGTTAGGTGTCAAGGTCTAGAGCATCCAAGAGGAATTGTGGATCACCGAGTGACCGAGTTTGTGAAGGTTCGGAAGTCACCTGAAGACTTACCATGAGTGATTGGGCGAGGTCTATGTGACTTTAGCTCAAGGAGAATACGGTGAGGACTGTGTGGCCGGGACTGTGTGTCCTTTAGTTTAAGTACCTAGCCGCTCCAACCAGATGTACAACTGAGACAGCAGTTGGAACTGGTCTACCAAATCATTGTCTTCACCAAGCTTACTGGTTCTATTTTCTCAACTCTTTCAATTCCTCATTTCACTTGTTGTGTGCTTGTTCATATCTGTTTGAAGACTTTCACTGAAGACTTTCTCATTTTCCTCAGTTCAATTTCTTCTGTCTATCCGTCTTCATCCTCTATTATCCTGTGGTAACGCTTTCTGTACTATGTGCTTGTCTTCATTTCATCATGATGACTATGCTTGTGTTCAGTTATGTTTACTTCTGAGTACTTATTCCACTACAAGTAGTTCTTCGCTAAGGAATTTCCTCACCAGCAAATTCCTTAGTGAAGAATTCATAAAACTCGCCTATTCACCCCCCTAGTCGATATAATGCACTTTCAATTGGTATCAGAGCAAGGTACTCCCTTGTTCTGTGTGATTTTGGTTTAACCACCTAGAGTTTTAGTTATGTCGACCGCAGGTATGATCAAGGTCTCTGCTGGGTGTCCTACCTTCGATGGGATGGACTACCCCTACTGGAAGAATAAGATGCGAATGCATCTTGAGGCAATTGATAACGATCTCTGGTATGTTCTAGAAAATGGTGTTCCCTCAGTCACACCTTCTCTGAACGCTACTGATGTGAACAGATTCAAGCAACTCGATTCTCAAGCGAAGAACATCATATGTGGCCATCTGAGCAAAGGACAGTATGGAAGGGTGAGTGCTTTGGAAACTGCTAAGCTTATCTGGGATAGGCTGTCCAAAGTAAATGAAGGAGTCTCAACTCAACATGACTCTCCTGTTGACGTTCTTCGCAAACTCTTCAACCGCTTCAAAAGACTCGACAATGAAAATGTTCAACAAACCTTCGATCGCCTCACTGACATCTCAAATGAGCTTCAAGCACTTGGTACCACTGACATCACTGATCATGAGGTGGTGAAGAAATTGATGAGATCGCTTGATTCCTCATTTGATACTCTGGCACTGATGATTCAAGAGTGTGCTGATTACAAGTCACTTCATCCCGCTGATATCCTTGAGAGGCTAAACACTCATGAGTTCTAGCTTGCTGAGAAGAGAGATCTCTATGGTTCAAGCTATGGCAAACCACATGCTCTGAAAGCCAAGGCAGTCTCTGAGTCAGAAGATGAAGACTCTGGCAGTAGCCTTGGCGATCCTGATGAACTGAGCCAGGAACTAGCACTTCTCGTGAAGAAATTCCAGAACTTCTCAAGACGTGGTCGCTTTGGCAAATCCTCAAGGAGTAATGATTCCTCATCCAGTGACTACAAGAAGAGGCTATGCCATAAATGCAAGAAGCCTGGTCACTACATTCAAGATTGTCCTCGGTGGGATAAGGAATTAAAGAAGAAGAAGTACAAGGATTACAGTTCTGATGATGCCAAGAAGAAGAATAAGAAATCTTCAAAGTCTTCATCATCAAAATCATCAAAATCTTCATCTCACAAGAAGAGCAGCTCCAAGAAGGCTCAGGCATTCATTGGCAAGGAAATGGCCTCTGAGGCTGAATCTGAGGAACATGAGGAAGAGGAGGCATCTGAGGAGTCCGAGTCTGGTGTGGCAAGCCTAGCTCTTGCTATTGCATTCGTCAGCAAGTCTATCTTCAACTCTGAAGAAAATGGTATCACCAACAAGGATGATGAAGGCAATGATGACTATGCTCCCACCTATTGCTTCATGGCAAAGGGTGCCAAGGTAACTAAATACCCCTCCTCTGAATCTAGTGAGGATGAATCTAATGAAAACCTCAAGCCTAGCTACTCTAAACTTGCTAAGATTGCTGTGAAACAACAAAAGGCTATTGAAAAGGTTCAAAACATGCTAGACAAGAGTGATGATATGTTAAGTGAAGAAATGGATCGCTCTCAAACCTCGACTGAAAATCTTTAGAGACTTCAGTCTAAGTTTGACAACCTTCAAGGTCATCATAGCACTCTCTTGTCTGATCACGAGAAGCTTTCTTATGAATTTCTTCAAAGAAAGCAAGATCTTGAGAAGCTAAGAGTGAGTTATGAAGATCTTTAGAAGGAGCGTGATTCATTGCTTGCTCAACAAATCAGCGCTACTCAGGAAGAATTTGTTCCTCCATGTTTGAAGTGCATTGAACGTGAAACTGCTAATTCTTCACCTGAATGTTCAAATGTTTCTAATGCTACAAATTCTTCATATGTCTCTGCTATCACTAATTGCTCATCTGAGGACATTGCTAGTATCACTGATGATGTAGGGCTGAAGGAATTGTACATGACAGGCATGTACAAAAGCCTCAAAGGGCATCAGATTCTTTGTGATGTGCTTAAAAAGCAGATCCTCAACAGGAACCCTAGGAAAGAGGGTATTGCCTTTGAGAGGAAACTCAATGCTGATGGAACATATTGAAAGCCTGAGCAGTACCCCAAAACCTCATGGGTTGCTGCAAAGGGACCTCCAGTTGATCCAACCAATTTATCTGGCTTTACATGTGAATCTCTTCATTCTTCTGATGAGTCATTTGACTCCAACTATAAACTGTTCAAAAATCAGAATGGTGAAGTATTTGCCAGATATGTTGGCACTAACTGCAGGGACGGTTCTCCTATGACGAAAATCTGGGTTCCCAAAAGGTGCCTTGAAAGTCTTCAGGTGAATGTCCTCATGACACCACCTGTGAAGAATTGGAACCCCAGATCAAATTCTTCATATGGACCGAATTCTTCATATGGATCCAAGTCCTCAAACAGAAAAAAATTCCTCACGTGGATCAAATTCCTCAAAAGGATCAAAGTCCTCATATGATCATCGTCGTGCTAACTCCTCTGTTTCGCAGGGAAGAGCTAAGGGCTATGAATATGAGCATTATTCTTCTAACCATTATGTTCATAAGTCCTCGAAGAATTTCTCTGCTTATTCATTTGCTTATCCTAATGTAACGCCCTCGATGCGGCTATATCTCCCACGTGTCGAAGCACGACTTAGAGGCATAACCGCATTGAAAGCAATGTCGCAAGTGAGGTAATCTTCACACAACCCATGCAATACATAAGGGAAAGAGATACATAGTTGGCTTACAATCGCCACTTCACACAATTACATGAATAAAGCATTACATCATCCAGATACAATCAAGGTCCGACTACGGAACCAAAATAAAAGAAGAACCCCAAATGCGACAAAGGTCCCCGATCGACCCCAACTGGGCTCCACTACTGATCAACTAGAACGAAACAACACAAAGGGCAAGATATTCATCGAGCTCCTCCTTAAGCTTGGTTGCGTCATCTGCACGGTAACATAGGCACCTGCAAACTGGTTTTGGAAGTATCTGTGAGCCACGGGGACTCAGCAATCTCACACCCGCGAGATCAAGACTATTTAAGCTTATAGGAAGGATGGAGTAATGAGGTGGAGCTGCAGCAAGCGACTAGCATATATGGTGGCTACAATCGCAAAAGAGAGCGAGAAGAGAGGGCAAAGCACGGTCGATAAAAGTATGATCAAGAAGTGATCCTATAGCAACCTACGTCAAGCATAACTCCAACACCGTGTTCACTTCCCGGACTCCGCCGAGAAGAGACCATCACGGTTACACACACGGTTGATGTATTTTAAATAAGGTCAACTTCGGGTTTTCTACAACCGGACGTTAACAAATTCCCATCTGCCCATAACCGCGGGCACGGCTTTCGAAAGATAATACCCTGCAGGGGTGTCCCAACTTAGCCCATCACAAGCTCTCACGGTCAACGAAGGAATAGACCTCCACCCGAGACACTCCAATCAGACTCGGTATCCCGGTACAACAAGACATTTCGACAGGGTAAAACTAAACCAGCAACACCGCCCGAATGTGCCGACAAATCCCGATAGGAGCTGCACATATCTCTTTCTCAGGGCACACTCAGATGAGCAATCCGTACAACTAAAACCAA
>NC_057807.1:599350813-599356555 GCF_018294505.1 Triticum aestivum
TCCCATTATAGCCCAACCGTGTAAGGAACGCAAAATCCGGGAACATAACACCGATATGACGGAAACTAGGGCGGCAAGAGTGGAACAAAACACCAGGCATAAGGCCGAGCCTTCCACCCTTTACCAAGTATATAGATGCATTAATTAAATAAGATATATTGTGATATCCCAACAAGTAAACATGTTCCAACAAGGAACAACATCTCCATGTTCCAACAAGGAACAAACTCCAATCTTCACCTGCAACTAACAACGCTATAAGAGGGGCTAAGCAAAGCGGTAACATAGCCAATCAACGGTTTGCTAGGACATGGTGGGTTAGAGGTTTGACATGGCAATTTGGGAGGCTGACAAGCAAATGGTAGGCATCGTAGCATTGGCATAGCAAAAGAGCGAGCAAACTAGCATAGCAAAGATAGTGGTGATTTCGAGGGTATGATCATCTTGCCTGAAATCCCGCAAGGAAGAAGAACGAGTCCATGAAGAAGACAAACGGACGTAGACGAACGGATCCTCACAACTCCGGAACGAAACCGAAGCTAACGAGAGAAGCAACCCGGAAAGAAACAAACAACATGGTAAACAACCAGCACATCAACATGGCATGATGCACAATCAAGTATGATGCATGTCCGGTTTAATGAGGCATGGCATGGAAAAATGAAGCAAACAACACTACAATTTAAGTGGAGCTCAATATGCACGAGTTGCATATTGACGGAACACCACATCAATTATTTAGTTCTCTCTCGGTTAAGCTACCCAACAATATTAACTGTTGTTAAACATGGCAAGAGGTGAAGCATAATATAAACTATACCATCTAAACAATTTAAATGGGGCCGGATATAAAAACGACAAATCCGGTAAATCCCCATATGCATTTAGCAATTTAATGCAACAACAAGTTTAAACATTTTAAATGTTGTTATCATGATGCGGATGACATATACAAGTTTTATGCAATTTTATGAAAATGTTGACATGAGCATGTTATGAAGCATTTGGTCACCATGGCGGAACAAAAAGGGTGCCACGGCGGCGAAACAAAAATGGTGCCACGGCAACATTCCGGTCCCGGTAACTCATGGAGATACCGGTGCAAAAAGGAAAAGTGACGAGAGCGTGACATGCGATAGAAGGTGGGGTGATCCCGGATACCGGGTTCCCACGGGATAGTGGCATGGAAACGAGTGACAAACGGACACGATGCAAAAACGGGCATCTCATACAACAAGCATTCGGTCCATGGACATCGTCTCGGGGTTATACCTTCGAAGCGTGCGTTTTCGGAGCGGTTCGAGTTCGGTACGATGTAGAGGAAGTAGACGTTCTCGGGTCGTCGTGGGAAGTAGTTGTACATGACGACGGTAGTGGTACATATCGTAGTGGAAGTAGTTGTTCATGTCCCGTGGATGTTCGGGGCCCACGGGGTCTTCGAGGGTCGACGGTAGTGGTTCACGGACATCGTGGAAGTAGTCGTACATGTCGGCGATAGTGGAACTTGGCGGTCTCGACGGTCATCGGGGTACTTGTTGGTCCGGTCTTGGCGTCCGCAATCGTAGTGGTACTTAGCGGTTTCGTGTAGTCGAACTCGGCGCATCCGAAGGGGTACTTGACGAAATCCACCTCGGATGTAGTCGTACACGGTGTTGGTAGAGGAACTTGGCGGTCCATGTACTCAAACTTGGCGCGTCCAAAGGGGATGACCGGCTGGGCTGCTACTTCGGTTGGCGTGGCAGCGAGGCAAAGGAGCTCGTGCTCCTTGGCAACGAGAGGCTCGGGGCATGAGCAGGGTCGAAGAGGGCCGAGGCAGGAGGCGAGCCGCGTGGTTGGCTGATGGTAGCCGCGGCCATGGAGGTCAACAAGCATGGCCATGCAGTCATCCTCCTGCTCGAGGCAGAGGATGCAGGGGCGACGACCACGCCGGACTTGAGGGCGGGGACGGCGAGGGGAGGCGGAGGCAGAGATGGTCCGGCACGGAGAAGTCGCAGGCGAGGTGCGGGCGAGCTCGTGCTCGAGTGCCTGAAGACGATGACGCGGCGGCAGAGAAGCGGGCGGTGGCGCTGGAAGAAGGCAGCGGCGGCGGACTGGGCGCAGGAGATGGCGCGACGGGCGACGAGGAGGTCGGGGCTCCGGCCTGGCTCTCTCCTCCGGCGAGGGCGGAGCGCGGGAGCAAGGGGAGGCAATGGCGACGAGCTCGAGGAGCTGCTGCCCTTGAGCGCTCGGGCGACGGGGACGGCTGGCGCCGGTGGAGGGAGGAGGCGACGGGGTCGCGCGCGAGGGAGAAAGAAGGGCGAGGTGGAGGCGCACCGGAGGGGAAGGGGAAGATCGAGGAGAGGGGGCGAGGGGATCGGGCGCAGGGAGCTCGATGGGGAACGAGGGAAAGGGGGTCGAGAGGATGCAGTCTCTCCTGAGCGGCGGCGCGAGGGAACGAGAGGGAGCGATCGAGAAGAGGGGGTCGGGCTAGGGTTATGTAGCGGCGTGGCTGGGCCTTGGGCCTAGGGAGACTGGGCCGGCCTGGTGGGGAGGGGAATGGCCAGAGGCCTGGCTGGGTCTCTCCCTCACTCTAATGAAAAATAAAATAGAACAGAGAAAAGAAAGAAAAGAAAGAGAGGTTTAGGGAAAGGATTTGCGCATGGAGACAATTTTCCCGGACTCACAAAAATGAGCTTGTTCCAAGAAAAATAGAAAGGCCAAGATTGAAAGATTTAAATTCAAACTCATTTGAATTTAATTCAAATGGGTTTGAACGGAAGTGAGGGTTTGGGAAGGTCCAAAAATGTTCGGATTTTTGGTGGAGCTCCGAAAAATGATGAAATAATTATTGGCAAGGTCGGAGACCAAACTTGAAGCATAAAAGAAACGAAATTATTTTGCAAGTGTGTTTTGGTGATTTCCGAAATAAAGAAATATTTAATATAGCTCCCTAATATTGGAGGATATGTTATAAAGAGAAGTCACCATGTGAGTCCCTCGATTTAAATGGATCAAAAAAATCCATACAATTTATTTAGTTGAGTTTTAAAAAAAATGACATGATGGCATGATGCAATGCAAACGATGCAACAAACAAAACAAATCACACGACGAAACTCGGAATAGCTGGAAGTCTTCTGGAGCGTCGGTCTCGGGGCATTACAACACTCCACCACTACAAGAGGATCTCGTCCCGAGATCTAGGATGGCACCGGAGGGAAACGGAAGAGGAAGATAAGCGGTAAAACTAAGTTGCTTCTTTGACAAACGAGTGAATCCAAAGAACCTTGAAAGGTTAATCCATTTCGAGAAAAGAATACAAAGGAGATGAACGAGATTGCAAACAATCCGTTAGAAAGAGGAACAAGGAACATTACGAGAACTTGAAGGTTGCAAAGACATGAATCAAGAGTTTAATGGACAAGATAGAATTCGAAACCACTCCGGTTAAAACAAGATGAGAGGGGAAGAATTCGGGCAGTACTCCGGTTGAACATGGAAGGAATAGAACATGAACTTGAGAAGATGGGATGTTACTTGATGAAATCAACAACACACTGCCTCCGGAACTATTGAAAGAATGGCACAATGGGTAAGAAGGATTTCAGACAGCTCTCTAGTTGAGGAAGGAGGGAAAACTTGATAAGATTAGAGAACTCGAATGAAAACACGACACTCCGGTTAAATGGATAAGCAAGAAAAGAACACGATCCTCACGAATCGAGATGGTGAGTGAAAAAGAGCAACGTCACAATGCCTCCGAAAGAAATAATAGAAGATATATCATTGGAATAACAGAATGGAGAAGAAAATGCCAACTTCTGCCACAAATGAGTTTGGAAAGCATCCTTGCAAAGAAGAATTGAACAGAGTTGTTGGAAAATCAACAACGAAAAGCACAAGCTTGTAGTGGGCTTATGGAAAACATCTCAAAATTATGAGGTGACAACCGGCCACTAACGGAAACAATTGCTTGCTTGAGATCAACGAAGAGATGAAAACTTCTTCCACCAAGATGATAAAGAGATAACTTGGATCATTGGCAAGCACCACAAATAGCAACATTCCCAATGGAAGGCTTTTAGGTGAAATATGACACAAGATAACTCCAACAACGAGGTTGATGGATTTAAAAATAACCCATTCTTAACAACATGTGAATCATGGAACATGAACTCAAATTATCAAGAATGACATAATACCACCTCCAAAATATGGTAGAAAGAATTGCACTCCAGATTACCATATGAAGAAAGCTTGAGCTCCTTAGGAAAGAATCTCGATGAAAACTTTGAGAAGGGAATTAAATCCTTGATGAACCATCATGTAGAACCTCCATGAAGAACTCCGGTAAACAAAAGGAATGAGAAGAAAGAGAAATTGAAAACACAAGGTGAATCCTTGCAATGATTTAGATGGATCTCCGTGATAATTAGCACTTGGAACTCCGGGAAAAAGAGAAGATGAAACAAATGAAACCAAGAATTTTAAGGGCCTTCGGAATAACGAATTAATCACTTGGATGAACAAGAATAAGAATTATGTTATGCTTATCCTTCACCAATTAAATTGACGACAATCAACGGATTTGGCATACTACTTATTCTCGTAGAAAGGATTAAAAGAGATATAGCGTAAACTTGAGAAGGTCTTCAACGAACCACCGGTACGATTGGAACAACAAATGAATTGATATGATGAACAAGGAAGAGAGATCTTGAAAGAACCACCGTAAGAATTGAAAATGATCGAAGTAGGGGTGCATCACCGGTAAGAATTAGCAAATGAATGAAGGTGCTTGAGACAAACTAGATACATGAGAACAAAGAGATCAAGAACTGATTAGAGGATATTCGATTAATGCACCGGCAAGATAGGAGAATGATAACTGACGGCTGAGAATGAATAAACCTGAATTGATGGACTCCGGATGACAAACTGAGAAGACTCTTGAATATCTCCTGATGGGTGAAAAAGATTCTCACAATCGAAAACAATTATGAGAGGATGGCAACAAGCTAGCACCATGAATCTTGAAGAGAATAGAGCAAGATTAAAGAGAAACTCTTCTTCGGTCTTCAAATGATGAGAATGACAACGAGAAACACCACCAAGAATTATTGAGGCACACCGGAAGAATCAAAAGCGAAGAGGTTGAGCCAACTATGAAAAGAATTTGAAAGATCTTGGAGAAAAAGCACTTGACTAATGATAACTCATTCTTACGTCAAACTTGGAGAAGAATTTAGGATAGCTCTGGGAAAATAGAAGAGTCAGGTAAGATCCTGGGAAAAGACCTGTGGGTTAGGGCCCACTCAAAAGAAACACCGTTGAACAATTTGAAGAGAGATAATGAACCGGTTGAAATAAAAGACTTGAATGAGAGAACATCCTCGAAAGATCTTGAACGAATGCAAAGTGGAAACACGAATCTTCGAGATATCTTGAGCACTCCGGAACAATTTAATAGCGAGAGATGGATGATTAAGAGGTGCACCGGCATAAGAAAAGCATTGGAAAAAAAAGAAAAGGAGTATGCTTAATACCAAAGCTTGAATTAAATCCACCGGAGAAGAAAAGAACGAGGAATGACGAACTTGAAGCTCCATTAGAATCTTCATGAGAATCACCGGATAAGAACATTGACGGAAAAGAATGGAGAAACTTCCCATCAATAAAATGGATACTTGAAGAAGAAATCTTAGTCCTTGAAGAAAAACAAAAGGGAGGGAGGGTGGGAAAAACAAAGGCAACTTGGAGACG
>NC_057807.1:599356565-599359047 GCF_018294505.1 Triticum aestivum
AAAAAGAAAAGGAGTATGCTTAATACCAAAGCTTGAATTAAATCCACCGGAGAAGAAAAGAACGAGGAATGACGAACTTGAAGCTCCATTAGAATCTTCATGAGAATCACCGGATAAGAACATTAACGGAAAAGAATGGAGAAACTTCCCATCAATAAAATGGATACATGAATAAGATATATGAGTCCTTGAACAAAAAGGGTGGGAGGGCGGGAAAAACAAAGGCAACTTGGGGCAGCTGGAATGAACACCGTTGAGAAAACTTAGAATTGATCTTGCGGATGGGGAGAATGATCAGATCCACTTGAAGAGAGACACACTGGTTGAAAAGGATTGGCAAGACAATCTCGATTGTCGAGAAGGATTAGTATTCACATAGGAATATGAGAACACCATTTGGAAAAGGTGTGGAATCAACATTTAACTTCGAAGCAACTCGAATACCACAACTCAAAACAAAACAAAGGATTGGCTTGCAAAATAAGCCAGAACAAACATATGATAGAGATTTCGTCCGAAGTTTTCGTGGTGGGGCCTACACGGGCTCGATCGTACAGCACCATCATGTACAAGGCAGTGCACATGACATACGAAGCGTCCCCGAGTCGGCATAGCCAAGGACTCTTTAAGACACAACGAGACCACTGTAAAATCGACCGTGAATAGGCGGACCACTAGACGTCGAACCCCAATTTCATATCATACATCTGTTGGAAAGATATCCTAAGAGCTACTTGAATTCCCACCTATGAAACTCCCGAAATTTTCAGGTTATGCAATCAGGTGTTGGGGATACAGGGGAAGCATAATATCTCACCCAAAACTAGCAAATCCTACATCCAGCTGTATCCATCCTTCAACACATAACCAAGAAAACTTCGGAAACCGTCTACCTCAACCTTCGAAAAGCATCCGTTATACGAGTCATGGCAATACTCCCGTACTCACCTCAGTACTGGGTTATCGGGGTTATCTCACCAACAACTGCATAAAAGAGATTTTCGATGTCGGCGTACTAAACTCAGGTATTCCAGAACTGCAACGATAAAATTATGACGACAACACCTCAGAGCTCAACTCCCCGGGACACTTCCACTAAACCCCTGACAGGAGGCACCAAGACAATGTTCTCATCATAAAACCATCAGAACGATTCCAAGATACCCGCGTGATCCTAAAAATTTTTAGTGAAATTTGAGAAGAGAAGAGTCAAAACTCTACGTCAGGATGCCTTACCAGAGCGATGAAGAGACTGGGGAGTAAAAAGAATTCCTAACTCTCCGATATATAATTCCTAAATGACTCAAAACATTTTTCTAGACACAACTCGGCCGCTAAAAACGATCAAGCAGTGGGGCTCCTAAGGTCGGGGAAGGCTCTGATTACCAACTTGTAACGCCCTCGATGCGGCTATATCTCCCACGTGTCGAAGCACGACTTAGAGGCATAACCGCATTGAAAGCAATGTCGCAAGTGAGGTAATCTTCACACAACCCATGCAATACATAAGGGAAAGAGATACATAGTTGGCTTACAATCGCCACTTCACACAATTACATGAATAAAGCATTACATCATCCAGATACAATCAAGGTCCGACTACGGAACCAAAATAAAAGAAGAACCCCAAATGCGACAAAGGTCCCCGATCGACCCCAACTGGGCTCCACTACTGATCAACTAGAACGAAACAACACAAAGGGCAAGATATTCATCGAGCTCCTCCTTAAGCTTGGTTGCGTCATCTGCACGGTAACATAGGCACCTGCAAACTGGTTTTGGAAGTATCTGTGAGCCACGGGGACTCAGCAATCTCGCACCCGCGAGATCAAGACTATTTAAGCTTATAGGAAGGATGGAGTAATGAGGTGGAGCTGCAGCAAGCGACTAGCATATATGGTGGCTACAATCGCAAAAGAGAGCGAGAAGAGAGGGCAAAGCACGGTCGATAAAAGTATGATCAAGAAGTGATCCTATAGCAACCTACGTCAAGCATAACTCCAACACCGTGTTCACTTCCCGGACTCCGCCGAGAAGAGACCATCATGGTTACACACACGGTTGATGTATTTTAAATAAGGTCAACTTCGGGTTTTCTACAACCGGACGTTAACAAATTCCCATCTGCCCATAACCGCGGGCACGGCTTTCGAAAGATAATACCCTGCAGGGGTGTCCCAACTTAGCCCATCACAAGCTCTCACGGTCAACGAAGGAATAGACCTCCACCCGAGACACTCCGATCAGACTCGGTATCCCGGTACAGCAAGACATTTCGACAGGGTAAAACTAAACCAGCAACACCGCCCGAATGTGCCGACAAATCCCGATAGGAGCTGCACATATCTCTTTCTCAGGGCACACTCAGATGAGCAATCCGTACAACTAAAACCAAACCTCGAGTTTCCCCGAGGGGGCGCTGCACAGGGCTCTAGTTCGGACCAACACTCAGAGGAGCACTGGCCCGGGGGGGTTAAAAAAA
>NC_057807.1:599359426-599366366 GCF_018294505.1 Triticum aestivum
TCCCATTATAGCCCAACCGTGTAAGGAACGCAAAATCCGGGAACATAACACCGATATGACGGAAACTAGGGCGGCAAGAGTGGAACAAAACACCAGGCATAAGGCCGAGCCTTCCACCCTTTACCAAGTATATAGATGCATTAATTAAATAAGATATATTGTGATATCCCAACAAGTAAACATGTTCCAACAAGGAACAACATCTCCATGTTCCAACAAGGAACAAACTCCAATCTTCACCTGCAACTAACAACGCTATAAGAGGGGCTAAGCAAAGCGGTAACATAGCCAATCAACGGTTTGCTAGGACATGGTGGGTTAGAGGTTTGACATGGCAATTTGGGAGGCTGACAAGCAAATGGTAGGCATCGTAGCATTGGCATAGCAAAAGAGCGAGCAAACTAGCATAGCAAAGATAGTGGTGATTTCGAGGGTATGATCATCTTGCCTGAAATCCCGCAAGGAAGAAGAACGAGTCCATGAAGAAGACAAACGGACGTAGACGAACGGATCCTCACAACTCCGGAACGAAACCGAAGCTAACGAGAGAAGCAACCCGGAAAGAAACAAACAACATGGTAAACAACCAGCACATCAACATGGCATGATGCACAATCAAGTATGATGCATGTCCGGTTTAATGAGGCATGGCATGGAAAAATGAAGCAAACAACACTACAATTTAAGTGGAGCTCAATATGCACGAGTTGCATATTGACGGAACACCACATCAATTATTTAGTTCTCTCTCGGTTAAGCTACCCAACAATATTAACTGTTGTTAAACATGGCAAGAGGTGAAGCATAATATAAACTATACCATCTAAACAATTTAAATGGGGCCGGATATAAAAACAACAAATCCGGTAAATCCCCATATGCATTTAGCAATTTAATGCAACAACAAGTTTAAACATTTTAAATGTTGTTATCATGATGCGGATGACATATACAAGTTTTATGCAATTTTATGAAAATGTTGACATGAGCATGTTATGAAGCATTTGGTCACCATGGCGGAACAAAAAGGGTGCCACGGCGGCGAAACAAAAATGGTGCCGCGGCAACATTCCGGTCCCGGTAACTCATGGAGATACCGGTGCAAAAAGGAAAAGTGACGAGAGCGTGACATGCGATAGAAGGTGGGGTGATCCGGGATACCGGGTTCCCACGGGATAGTGGCATGGAAACGAGTGACAAACGGACACGATGCAAAAACGGGCATCTCATACAACAAGCATTCGGTCCACGGACATCGTCTCGGGGTTATACCTTCGAAGCGTGCGTTTTCGGAGCGGTTCGAGTTCGGTAGATGTAGAGGAAGTAGACGTTCTCGGGTCGTCGTGGGAAGTAGTTGTACATGACGACGGTAGTGGTACATATCGTAGTGGAAGTAGTTGTTCATGTCCCATGGATGTTCGGGGCCCATGGGGTCTTCGAGGGTCGACGGTAGTGGTTCACGGACATCGTGGAAGTAGTCGTACATGTCGGCGATAGTGGAACTTGGCGGTCTCGACGGTCATCGGGGTACTTGTTGGTCCGGTCTTGGCGTCCGCAATCGTAGTGGTACTTAGCGGTTTCGTGTAGTCGAACTCGGCGCATCCGAAGGGGTACTTGATGAAATCCACCTCGGATGTAATCGTACACGGCGTCGGTAGAGGAACTTGGCGGTCCATGTACTCAAACTTGGCGCGTCCAAAGGGGATGACCGGCTGGGCTGCTACTCCGGTTGGCGTGGCAGCGAGGCAAAGGAGCTCGTGCTCCTTGGCAACGAGAGGCTCGGGGCATGAGCAGGGTCGAAGAGGGCCGAGGCAGGGGGCGAGCCGCGTGGTTCGCTGATGGTAGCCGCGTCCATGGAGGTCAACGAGCGTGGCCATGCAGTCATCCTCCTGCTCGAGGCAGAGGATGCAGGGGCGACGACCACGCCGGACTTGAGGACGGGGACGGCGAGGGGAGGCGGAGGCAGAGATGGTCCGGCATGGAGAAGTCGCAGGCGAGGTGCGGGCGAGCTCGTGCTTGAGTGCCTGAAGACGATGACGCGGCGGCAGAGAAGCGGGCGGTGGCGCTGGAAGAAGGCAGCGGCGGCGGACTGGGCGCAGGAGATGGCACGACGGGCGACGAGGAGGTCGGGGCTCCGGCCTGGCTCTCTCCTCCGGCGAGGGCGGAGCGCGGGAGCAAGGGGAGGCAGTGGCGACGAGCTCGAGGAGCTGCTGCCCTTGAGCGCTCGGGCGACGGGGACGACTGGCGCCGGTGGAGGGAGGAGGCGACGGGGTCGCGCGCGAGGGAGAAAGAAGGGCGAGGTGGAGGCGCACCGGAGGGGAAGGGGAAGATCGAGGAGAGGGGGCGAGGGGATCGGGCGCAGGGAGCTCGATGGGGAACGAGGGAAAGGGGGTCGAGAGGATGGAGTCTCTCCTGAGCGGCGGCGCGAGGGAATGAGAGGGAGCGATCGAGAAGAGGGGGTCGGGCTAGGGTTAGGTAGCGGCGTGGCTGGGCCTTGGGCCTAGGGAGACTGGGCCGGCCTGGTGGGGAGGGGAATGGCCAGAGGCCTGGCTGGGTCTCTCCCTCACTCTAATGAAAAATAAAATAGAACAGAGAAAAGAAAGAAAAGAAAGAGAGGTTTAGGGAAAGGATTTGCGCATGGAGACAATTTTCCCGGACTCACAAAAATGAGCTTGTTCCAAGAAAAATAGAAAGGCCAAGATTGAAAGATTTAAATTCAAACTCATTTGAATTTAATTCAAATGGGTTTGAACGGAAGTGAGGGTTTGGGAAGGTCCAAAAATGTTCGGATTTTTGGTGGAGCTCCGGAAAATGATGAAATAATTATTGGCAAGGTCGGAGACCAAACTTGAAGCATAAAAGAAACGAAATTATTTTGCAAGTGTGTTTTGGTGATTTCCGAAATAAAGAAATATTTAATATAGCTCCCTAATATTGGAGGATATGTTATAAAGAGAAGTCACCATGTGAGTCCCTCGATTTAAATGGATCAAAAAAATCCATACAATTTATTTAGTTGAGTTTTAAAAAAAAATGACATGATGGCATGATGCAATGCAAACGATGCAACAAACAAAACAAATCACACGACGAAACTCGGAATAGCTGGAAGTCTTCTGGAGCGTCGGTCTCGGGGCGTTACACCTAACTCCTTTTATGTGAAACGAAATGGATTGGCTTCTATGCCACCTTTCTCATATGGAGCTCGCAGAGTGATTAATTCTTTGCCACCCCTTCAGATGTGGATGGTGAAGAAAAGGAACTAATCTCGTATGCAGGGTCAGGTCTCCAGAAGTACATGAAACGTCTGAAGAATTTGCTGGAGACCTGAAAGTTGCCTGAAAGGACGCAGGCTAATCATGAAGAAATGAACTTTCATTTCTCACGTCCTCATACTATTTTATCTATTCTACTACCTGGTGATATTGATGTCATATTCTTCACTGATGAAGTATATGAGTTCGTAAGTTGCACTAATTCATCTGCAGGATAATCAACCCAAAGCCAATGAGTGGGTCCTCGATAGTGGATGTACGAATCACATGACTGGTGACAAGAATCTATTGATGGATGCTCCCTTGTCACCATTGCATCTGAAGCATATCATCTTTGCTAACAAAGGCAAAAGTCAGGTATTGAGTCTAGGTAAGGTTGCGATCTCAAAGGATCGACACATGGACAAAGTCATGCTTGTCGAGTCCTTGGGATACAACCTCATGTCTGTCTCGATGCTTTGTGATCTCGATATGGTTGTTGTCTTTGGCAAATATCGTTGTGTTGTGATCATAGAAGCTGACAATTCCAAAGTCTTCGAAGGCTTTAGGAGAGGAGACTTGTACATTGTTGATTTCTCTACAGGACCACAACCGGCCGTATGCCTACTTGCAAAAGCTTCAGAAGGCTGGCTATGGCATCGACGACTTGGTCATGCTGGCATGAGGAATTTGCACACGCTTGCGAAGAAGAAGCATGTCATTGGCATTGAGAATGTCAAATTCCTCAAGGATCATTTATGTGGAGCCCGTGAAGCTGGAAAGATGACCAAGGCCAAACATCCAGCAAAGACTATCATGACTACCACTCGACCATTTGAATTGCTTCACATGGATCTCTTTGGTCCTAATCATTATTCTGCAATTTTAAATGATGCATCTCAATATGGCTTTGTTATTGTTAATGATTATTCTCGTTACACATGAGTGCACATTATCACTTACAAACATGAGGTGCAGGAAGTCTTCAAACGATTTTCCTCGAGGGCTTCAACCAACTTTGGTGTGAAGATCAAGCACATCAGAAGTGACAATGGGACTGAGTTCAAGAATTCTGGTCTTGATGGCTATCTTGATGAACTTGGTATTACTCATGAGTTATCTGCTCCTTATACTCCTCAGCAGAATGGCGTTGTGGAGCGCAAGAACAGAACTCTTGCTGAGATGGCTCGCACTATGCTTGATGAATACAAGACGCCTCAACGTTTTTGGATTGATGCAATTGATACTGCGTGCCACGTCATCAACAGAGTATATCTTCACAAATTCTTCAAGAAGACTGCTTATGAACTCCTCACTGACAAAAAGCCCAATGTCAGTTATTTCAAAGTCTTCGGTGCTAAATGTTGGATTAGAGATCCTCATCACAGTTCTAAATTTTTCACCGAAAGCACATGAGGGTTTTATGCTTGGTTACGGAAAGGACTCGCACACCTACAGAGTCTTCAACATTGTTCTTCACAAAGTTGTTGAAACTGTAGATGTGCGGTTCGATGAAACTAATGGCTCGCAAAGAGAGCACCTACCTTCTGTGATAGATGAACCAGCACCTGAGGAATCTATCAAGTTCAAGGCTACTGAGGATATCATTCCTACCAAAGAATCCGCTGAAGAATTCATTCCAGAACGTGACGAACATCAAGCTGGAGCACCTGAAGAAAATGGTGTTGAGGAAAATGGTCCTGAAGAAAATGCGGATCAAATTCCTCGATGACAACCCACTCATCCTCGCGTTGCAAACGAAGTGCAAATTGAGAGAATCATCGATGACATTGAAGCACCAGGTCCTCTCACACACTCAAAAGCTTCACATTTTTCTAACTTTTGTGGGCACTTTGCTTTTGTCTCTATCACAGAGCCCAGTAAGGTAGATGAAGCATTTCTGGAGCCTGAGTGGATTCAAGCTATGCAAGAAGATTTACATCAGTTCGAGCTCAACAACGTCTGGGAACTGGTCAATCGCCCAGATCCTCGCAAGCACAACATCATTGGCACAAAGTGGATCTACCGCAACAAGCAAGATGAAAATGGCCTTGTGGTGAGGAATAAGGCACGTCTTGTAGCTCAAGGCTACACACAGGTTGAAGGAATCGATTTTGATGAAACTTTTGCACCTGTTGCTAGACTTGAGGCTATTCGCATATTACTTGCTTATGCTAACCATCATAATATCACTTCATATCAAATGGATGTGAAAAGTGCATTCCTCAATGGTAAGCTTGAGGAAGAAGTATATGTTGCTCAACCCCCAGGTTTTGAAGATCCAAAAAATCTTGACAAAGTCTTCAGACTTAATAAGGCCCTATATGGCCTCAAGCAGGCCCCTCGGGTGTGGTATGATACTTTGACGGAATTCCTCATGAAGAAAGGCTTCAAACCCGGTTCACTCGACCCAACTCTTTTCACTAAGTCTTATGATGATGAATTGTTTGTGTGCCAAATATATGTTGATGATATTATCTTTGGCTGTACTGACCAACATTATAGTGATGAATTTGCCTATATGATGAGTGAAGAATATCAAATGTCTATGATGGTAGAATTGAAATTCTTTTTAGGTCTTCAAATTCGTCAACAGCGCAATGGCATATTCATATCTCAGGAGAAATACCTCAAAGATGTATTGAGGAAATTCGGCATGCAAGATTGCAAAGGGTTCAAAATTCCAATGCCCACAAGTGGCCATCTATGCACTGATGAAAATGGTATCAACTTCGATCAAAAGGTATACCGCTCCATGATTGGCTCTTTATTGTACGTATGTGCATCTAGGCCAGATATTATGCTTAGTATTTGCATGTGTGCCCGATTTCAAGCAACACCGAAGGAATCACACCATAAGGCTGTGAAGCATATTCTTCGATATCTAGCTCAGACACCAACACTTGGATTATGGTACCCCAAGGGCTCGGCTTTTGATCTCATTGGATATTTAGACTCTGACTATGCTGGTGATCGTGTGGACCGCAAGTCAACATCTGGCACATGCCATTTCCTCGGACGATCTTTGGTCTGTTGGTCCTCGAAGAAACAGAACTGCGTATCACTATCTACAGCTGAAGTT
Organism: Triticum aestivum; assembly: GCF_018294505.1. Taxonomy (NCBI): domain Eukaryota; kingdom Viridiplantae; phylum Streptophyta; class Magnoliopsida; order Poales; family Poaceae; genus Triticum; species Triticum aestivum. The sequence goes on from NC_057807.1 coordinate 599,365,763, forward strand.
GAGTACATTGTTGCTGGTTCTTGTTGTGCTCAATTGTTGTGGATGAAGCAAACTCTCAAGGACTACGGCATCAACATGAAGAATGTGCCTCTCTACTGTGACAATGAGAGTGCAATCAAGATTGCTCGCAACCCAGTTCAGCACTCGAAGACAAACCACATCCAGATTCGTCATCATTTTCTTCGTGATCACGTGTGGAAGGGCGACATCTCTATTGAGCATGTACAGACTGAAGAACAGCTAGCTGATATCTTCACTAAGCCCTTGGATGAGAAGAGATTTAGCAAGTTGAGGTGTGAGCTAAATATCCTAGAATCTTCAAATGTTCTTTGAAAAGTACACTCATCCTAACACTTATGCAAAATTGATGACTTTGATGCGCTACACACAAAGTAAAGTTTTTCTTCAATCAATGAAGACTAACCCTCTAAGTGTGAAGAAATTAACGAAGAAATTGATTCTCAGAGCCCTACGACAATTGTACGTGGTGTCTGAAATCAGCTTTTTTATACGGTGGGTCACGCCCCCACCAAAAGTTGAAAATCTGCAATTTGAGTTGTTCCTCAGTTTGAAATTCCTCAGTTTTTTCTAAATTCTTCAACTT
>NC_057807.1:599366734-599379476 GCF_018294505.1 Triticum aestivum
GTGTGTGTGTGTGTGTGTGTGTGTGTGTGTGTGTTTATGTCCTCTACATCATTCACTTATTGCTATTTCTTCAAGTTGATTCTCTCTGCTAAGTGAATGTGATCGGACCCTTCCCCCTCTATGCTAAACTCAACCCAATTATTCACAAATTCTTCATGTGCGTTCTATTTAAACTTGTTGAAAATCTTCACTGTGTCCTTGTCAGCTGAAGAATTTGTGAACGGAACTTTTAACTCATCGTATATAAATTGTCGGCTTTGCCGCTCAGTCTATACCGCATCCCACGATAATACTTATCTATTCACCCACGATCATCACACGATCGCCACCTCTCAGTACGTGGGTGACACATGTCAAGCGAATGAGAAGGGTTAGGGGCACGTTCGTCCGATTTCCTCGGGCGTACAGTTTTTCACTCCAACTCTAAATACCCCCTCCCATTCCTCACTTTGTTTTTACTCCACTCATTCTCACTCCCACTCGAGCTTCTCAAACCCTAGCGCCGTTGCTACTTCATCATCGCCGGTGAGGAAGAGCTTCACTGCCTCGACCTCGTCGCCGCCGTACTCGCGTCGGCTGCGGATTTCTTCACTCCGCCAATGTCGTAGTTGTTTTCCTCTGCCGAGGTAGGGCGTGGAAGATCTGAACTGACGAACTTCACATCTACACTTCCCAGTTCGTCGTGTTCTTCATCTAGGGTAATTAAAAGTTACTTTTATTGCCCTCTTTGATTCAAATGTTTTCTTAAAAATCTTCAAAGGTGTTTATTCTTCAAATCTTCACACACTGAACACCTCACATGTCATCTGCTCTTGATTCGTTTCTCTAAGCAATAATTTTTCTTCAAGATTCCTCAATTGTGTGCATCTTCGATCTATACAACTCTGGAACCTAAGACAAAGAACGCTTAGTGAAATTCTTCAAGACTCATCTGGTCAAATTCCTCAAACTTATTCTTTTTGAAAAACCTTCTGAGAACGCATATGACCTCTCCAAATTCCTCGCAACTATACTTTGTTCACAGGTACTCATGTCTGCTGCTGAATCACTAGGTTCACATCAACTTAACTCATTTGCAGCGTTCCTCGAAGAAAAGTTGCATACATCTTCAGAAAATTCCATTGTTCATATTCCTCGTCCGAAGAAAATGGCTGATGGTAAGAAGCCACAGAAGGGTGGAAAGAGGCATGAGGTCAATACTGCTTTCGAGATCCCTGATGACATTTACAAGGATTATTGCACTCCTGATGAGGCCAAATTTGGCAAGGAGGACAAAAATCAGCGCAAGGTGCGCATACAAAGGATAGAGAGGAGATGGGCACGGGAATGGAGGGAGTACAGATATGTTACTCTCAAGTATATGAAGAAATTTGCTCTCAACCCTCCATGCCCAAGACCTCCGTTGGGTCCTGGCCAATTGGCAGATCCCACCAGCCTCAAGCGCGGTGAGGATTATCCTGATGAATGGGCAAAGCGCCAGGCCAAACTGGCCAAACAGGCAAAAGAAGTAGTGAGGAAATTTAATGAAGACTCTGCTGCTGCTTCCACTGCTGCTGAGGCCTCTGCAAGCAAGCCAAAGAAGGCCATGCCTAAGAAGCCTGCTTACAAGATCCTCAGCAATGCCCTCACGGCCAAGCTCCTCAGCAATGCCCTCACGGCCAGATTCTTCAAAGCCCTCACGGCCAGCTCCTCAAACTGCTCCTCCTCCTTACAAGTCTTCAGCTCCTTTGACACAGTCTTCAGCTGCTCCAACTAAATCCTCGGCACCTGTGCATCTCGCCACGTGTCAAAGGACTACAGGCATCTCAATTGCCTCGGGAGCATCTGCAAGTTCCTCAGCTGCACCAAATTCTTCCATTGGCCCCTCTCTGCTGAAGAAAAAGGCCACTGCTGGACGAGGCCCTCGACCAAGTCCTCACAAGAAGCAGGTCGCCTTTCAAGTGCCATCTGATGATGATGAGGCTGATGATGAAGAACTCGCCAAAATCATCAGAGACAGGCAGGTCAATGCCGCTAGAGCCAAAGGCTGCAATGTGCCAATGTTACTCGATCCAAAGTTGATCCTAGACTTCATTGATCTATGGCACAAGGATCCAAACACGCCTTTGCGGAGATGAACCTCACTCCTGGTCAAAGTCATGTCTTGACTACTTTCATTGGAGAAGAAAAATGGAAGTATGACCAAGCAAGGTCACTGAAGAAAGCGTAATACAATAAGCAGCGCTACCTAAAGGACAACGTCCTCAATCTTTCACCTGAGCAGCTTATTGCACTGCAAGCTGAAATCAAGAAGCTCAACGAAGAATTTGAAGCCTACAAGGCTAACTGGAAGGGCGCCAAGGTTCGATTCGTCAACCTGACGAAGACATTCACTTCAAGTGTTGCTACTCCTGTGCACATTGAAGTCACTCCTACTGAAGCATCTGTTCAACCTACTGAAGAACATGCCAGTACCGCTGATGACAATCAGAGTGCTAAAGAAAATGAAAGTACCAGGGTTGATGACTATATTCCAGTCGCTGATGAAATTGCCAGGGCATCCACTAGTGGTGCGCCTGAAGAAAATGAGAAAGTCAGGGCAACTGCATCAGTTGTGCCTGAAAAAAATGAACCAACTCCCTCTGCTCCTCCTGCACCAACACCAACGCCAACTCCAATCCTTCCATTTGTATCAGATGTGAAAAGACCAAGGCTGTAGAGCATGCAGCAATGAAGAAAAGGAAGGCATCAGCTTCATCAGATTCTTCAGCTCCGAAGAAAATGAAGCCTTTGACAAGTTCATTTAACAACCCAATTGATGACATTCCTGTCTAATCCATGCCATCAAAGGACCTTGTTCCTTTTGATGAAGAGTATGTGATTCCAAGTGAATCAGATGAAGACATTCCTTCTGGTGCTTCGTCCGAGCAGATGGATGAAGAAATTGAAGTGGATGCAATCCCTTCAACACCAGTTATCTCATCGCCTATGCCTCAATTTACTGCTGAAGAGGCTGGCATTGAAGAAATGGTAGATGAAGATGTGGACATTGGCTATACCACTCCCGTGATGAATGATGACTTTTGGGAAAGTCAGCACCCCAACTCTCCACTGTTCACTCCACTTAAACAAATTCCTCAGTCCCCTGTTGCTACTGAAGTACAAATGGGATCTGAAGAACCTCATGCAACCCCATCTGTCCATGAAGAAATTCCATCCATTAGTGCTGATGAAAATGTAAATGAAGAATTGATGACCTAGGCTGCAACTAAAGAAGAGCCTGAAATTCCTCATCCTGTGAAACCTGAGATTATGATTCTTGAGGTGGTGATGCAATTGACCGATACTCCTCACCCCAAGCCAAAGGATCCCTTCTCAAAGAACCAAAAATTCAAGGCTGATGATTTCTTCGGCGAGCATGTTTTCTTCACTGAATTCAACCCATATGACTCTGCTCGTCTTAGAAGGAAGCGCTTCTGGACTGCCAGCCAGGCCAACTTCTATTCTTCACTGCTTTTCAACAAAGACAAAGTCTTCGACCACGCGCATATTCCTCACGTGGATATGGAATCAATGCCTTGGTTCTCTCCAGTCCTCAGAGTAATTCACGATGCAGGACTGCTCAACTTTTGCACTGACATTGTTGATTGGAATGAAGAGCTTATTCTTCAGTTCTACGCAACACTGCACATCACAGGTGATGCTGCTGATATCAACACAGATGACCGAGAATACTCACTATAAGGCACCGGCCTCTAAATTACTTCATGCCCTGCCAATCAGCCCTCCACCTGAAGTTGCTCGTTGTCTGTGCCAAGAACCTAAACTCACTGCTCATTACATGGAAGTGCTAATGAAGCCTTTGAAGCCCGTTCAAGCCCCAAGGATCGAATTCCTCGTGAAGGACTTACAGTATGTGCCAAGAACAGCCTATCACATTCTGACGAAGACTTTGAGTCCTATCAAAGGCCACGACTCATCTGATGAGGACATTGTTGGCATCATGAAGAATCTGCTATTCAACATCATGCATGGCATTCCTGTCAATTATCATGATTTCTTCATGAGGACTCTGGCAAATGTTGCACAATCTCCGTTTGAGCTGAAGCCTTATGCTCCTTGGATTATGAGATTCATCAGAACAAGGTCTTCACTCAACTACAAGGCTAATACACTCAACCATGGCAGCTACTTGCCCCCTATTGAAGTCCTCAAGCGGACATTTTCCTCAGCTGATGAAAAGGGCAAGGCCACTGCTATTGTTGATGAAGGCATTCGTCCATTGGATGGTCAGTTTCGCATAGCTGCATCTTATTCCACCAATGATGACTCTGCCACTCATGATTCTGCTGCCAATGCACCCAAGTCAAATCCTCAAGCCACTGCTCCTTGTGTGATGACTGACCGTGAACTTCTTCTTAGTCTTCACCAGAAGGTGGATCGAAACCACAAATGGGTTAAGCGTCAGTTTGGTTCTCTTCTTCACAACATGACTTCTACACACAATGCAGTGAAGAAAACCCATTACTACCTCCATGAAGTCTTCGATCGCACCTGGGCTATATTGTCACATCTGTATGGTGAAGAAGATCTGAACCAAATGGGCTTCAATGACGATTTTGATTGGTCTGCTCCTCCTCCGAAGAAATACAAGAGGGTCAAGGTTCCTCCCTTGGTAGCCAGTTCATATTCTTCATTGCGCGACACGGACGAGTATGAAAACTTGGACGACACTGTGGCAGGCCCTACAACAACACACGACCCCAACAACGCTGGCGCTCCTCCATCTTCATGATATTCTTCAGGGGCGTTAGTCCTCATTTTCAACCCTTTTGGTCATTCGATGACAAAGGGGGAGAAATTTGAGTTAGTCTTCAAGCGGGTCTATCTTATATGGGCGTTTTTTGCTAAGTTACAACTCTCGTTCTTCTGATGACTTTGTTGGATTGAGTTGTAATCTTAAACTCTATTGTGGTCTGATACTTTTGCTGAGTTCTTCTGCATGCTTATTCCTCATTAATGTCATTACACGCATGCTGAATTACATCAGTCACCACATTTCATCATGCATTTCAAATTCTTCATACTGTATGTCAAATGCGTGTATGAATTACAAGATATAGGGGGAGATCTCCATGATTTTACTCTTCAAGTGTGCATCGCTTCAAAAGCAAAATTCCTCACTATGCACATCTTCAGGGGGAGTTCTTCTATATCTTGCAATCAAATTCCTCAATATTAGTATTTACACTTCATATGTTTATCCCCGTTGAAAACTTAACCTATATTGTCATCAATCACAAAAAAGGGGGAGATTGTAAGTGCATCTAGTGCCCCTTAGTGATTTTGGTGTATTGAGACTTATAGGTTAAGGGGCTGATGTGTTTGTGAGTGTACATAGGTCTATAAGTCTATGAGGAGTTTGATATTTACAGAGAAAGTCGACCCCTAAAAATGAAGTTCTTCGACTGAAGACTTTGGATTTCTGAAGACTTTCTAAAGACTTTGAAAGTGAAGAAATTGGTGTGACCTTGAAGACTTAGCAATCATTCGAGGAACATGAAGCGTGAAGACTTTTGTTTTCGTAGTTTCATTTTCTCTTTCTTGAGTCATAGGAAACACCGTACTATTAAAGGGGGTCGAGGCAATACTAAGAAAAAATTTCCATGTGATGCTCAACTCAAAATCCTACACCTACCAATCCCTTCGAGTGAAGCCATTGGAAATCTCATACAGATCAGTCAATTTCTTCAGTAACAGAGACGAAGTTCTTCTAGTTGCTGAGGGATTTGTTCTGACTAAGGAGTTAGGAATTCGCCAGTGCGGATTGCCTACACAGTGAGGAACATGATAGCCCTGAGGAAATTTGAGAGTCAAAATTCCGACCATTGCTATGCTATGGCCAGCTGTCCCAAAATATCTACCCACCTAACGGTCATATCATTGAAGGGCATTTATGTCTTATCATGTCGGGCTGCTCCCTAGGCTATAAATAGCCGCCCCCTACAACCACTAGTTGGTTGGCTGCTCCGAGAGAAACTGACACTTGTCATTTGAGAGAATCCCATCCTTCGAGGACTTTGAGCGAAAATCATCAAGTGAGGAAAACCCAAACCCAAACACCTTCAAACCCGAAGTGATTGAGCATCACTGAAGAGATTGATCCTGCGTGGAGCTGACGCTTGTTTCCTTTGAAGATTGTGCTTCTTCCGGACGGTTAGGCGTCAAGGTCTAGAGCATCCAAGAGGAATTGTGGATTGCCGAGTGACCGAGTTTGTGAAGGTTCGGAAGTCACCTGAAGACTTACCACGAGTGATTGGGCGAGGTCTGTGTGACTTTAGCTCAAGGAGAATACGGTGAGGACTATGTGTCTGGGACTGTGTGTCCTTTGGTTTAAATACCTAGCCGCGCCAACCAGATGTACAACTGAGACAGCAGTTGGAACTGGTCTACCAAATCATTGTCTTCACCAAGCTTACTGGTTCTATTTCCTCAACTATTTCAATTCCTAATTTCACTTGTTGTGTGCTTGTTCATATCTGTTTGAAGACTTTGACTAAAGACTTTCTCAATTTCCTCAGTTCAATTTCTTCAGTCTGTCCGTCCCCATCCTGTGTTATCTTGTGCTTACGCTTTATGTACTCTGTGCTTGTCTTCATTTCATCATGATGACTATGCTTGTGTTCTGTTATGTTTACTTCTGACTACTTATTCCGCTGCAAGTAGTTCTTCACTAAGGAATTTCCTCACCAGCAAATTCCTCACTAAAGAATTCATAAAAATCGCCTATTCACCCCCCTCTAGTCGATATAACGCACTTTCAATGTCCGATCATCACGTGAGATGGAGTAGTTTTCAATGGTGAACATCACTATGTTGATCATATCTACTATATGATTCACGTTCGACCTTTCGATCTCAATGTTCCGAGGCCATATCTACATATGCTAGGCTCGTCAAGTTTAACCCGAGTATTCTGCGTGTGCAAAACTGGCTTGCACCCGTTGTATGTGAACGTAGATCTTATCACACCCGATCATCACGTGGTGTCTTAGCACGACGAACTGTAGCAACGGTGCATACTTAGGGAGAACACTTGTACCTTGAAATTTAGTAAGGGGTCATCTTATAATGTTACCGTTGTACTAAGCAAAATAAGATGCATAAAAGATAAACATCACATGCAATCAAAAATATATGACATGATATGGCCATCATCATCTTGTGCTCATGATCTCCATCACCAAAGCATCGTCATGATCTCCATCGTTATCAGCGCGACACGTTGATCTCCATCGTAGCATCATTGTCGTCTCGCCAACTATTATTACTACGACTATCGATAGTGCTTAGTGATAAAGTAAAACAATTACATGGTGATTGCATTGCATACAATAAAGCGACAACCATATGGCTCCTGCCAGTTGCTGATAACTTTGTTATAAAACATGATCATCTCATACAACAATTTATATCACATCATGCATTGACCATATCACATCACAGCAAGCCCTCCAAAAACAAGTTAGATATCCTCTACTTTGTTGTTGCAAGTTTTACGTGGCTGCTACGGGCTTCTAGCAAGAACCGTTCTTACCTACGCATCAAAACCACAACGATTTTTCATCAAGTGTGATGTTTTAACCTTCAAAAAGGACCGTCTGTAGTCAAACTCGATTCAACTAAAGTTGGAGAAATAGACACCAGTCCGCCACCTTTATGCAAAAGCACGTCGGTAGAACCAGTCTCATGAACGCGGTCATGTAATGTCGGTCCAGGCCACTTCATCCAACAATACCGCCGAATCAAAGTAAAATGTTGGTGGTAAGCAGTATGGCTATTATCGCCCACAAATCACTTGTGTTCTACTCGTGCATATAACATCTACGCATAGACCTGGCTCCGATGCCACTGTTGGGGAACGTGGTAATTTCAAAAAAAAATCCTAGGATCACGCAAGATCTACCTGGGTGATGCATAGCAACGAGAGGGGAGAGTGTGTCCACGTACCCTCGTAGACCGAAAGTGGAAGCATTTATTAACATGGTTGATGTAGTCGAACTTCTTCGCGATCCAACCGATCAAGTATCAAGCGTATGTCACCTCCGCGTTCAGCACACGTTCAACTCGATGACGTCACTCGTTCTCGTGATCCAGCTGAGGCCGAGGGTGAGTTCCATCAGCACGACGACGTGGAGAGGGTGATGATGATGCTACCAACACAGGGCTTCGCCTAAGCATTACGATGGTATGATCGAGGTGTGTAACTGTGGAGGGGGCACCGCACCGATCACGTATATAAAGGAGGGGGAGGAGGAGTCCGGTCAAGAGGGGAGGCGCGCCATGGGGGGGTCCTACTAGGACCCCAAACCTAGTAGGATTCGCCCCCCCCCCTTTCCTATTCCAAGTTGGAGAAGGGGAAGGTGGAGGAGGAGAGAAGGAAGGAGGAGGGCGCTGCCCCCTCCCCTTATCCAATTCGGATTGGGGCAAGGGGGCACGCGCCACCTCCTGGCCGGCCCTCTCTCTTCTCCACTAAGGCCCATGAGGCCCAATAACTTCCCAGAGGGGGTTCCGGTAGCCCCCGGTACTCCGAAACTTATCCAAAACGACCTGAACCATTCTGGTGTCCGAATGTAGCCTTCCAATATATCAATATTTATGTCTTGACCATTTTGAGACTCCTCGTTATGTCCGTGATCTCATTCGGGACTCCGAACAAAGTTCGGTCATCAAAATACATAACTCATAATACAAATCGTCATCGAACGTTAAGCGTGCGGACCCTATGGGTTCGAGAACTATGTAGACATGACCGAGACACATCTACGGTCAATAACCAATAGCGGAACCTGGATGCTCATATTGGCTCCTACATATTCTATGAAGATCTTTATCGGTCAAACCGCATAACAATATACATTGTTCCCTTTGTCATCGGTATGTTACTTGCCCAAGATTCGATCGTCGGTATCATCATATCTAGTTCAATCTCGTTACCGACAAGTCTCTTTACTCGTTCCATAATACTTCATCCCGCAACTAACTCATTAGTTACAATGCTTGCAAGGCTTATAGTGATGAGCATTACCAAGAGGGCCCAGAGATACCTCTCCGAAACACGGAGTGGCAAATCCTAATCTTGATCTATGCCAACCCAACAAACACCTTCGGAGACACCTGTAGAGCACCTTTATAATCACCCATTTACGTTGTGATGTTTGGTAGCACACAAAGTGTTCCTCCGGTATTCGGGAGTTGCATAATCTCATAGTCTGAGGAACATGTATAAGTCATGAAGAAAGCAGTAGCAATGAAACTGTCACGATCATAATGCTGAGTTAACAGATAGGTCATGTCCATCACATCATTCTCCTAATGATGTGATCCCATCATCAAATGACAACACATGTCTATGGTTAGGAAACATAACCTTCTTTGATTAACAAGCTAGTCAAGTAGAGGCATACTAGGGATAATATGTTTTGCCTATGTATTCACACATGTACTAAGTTTTCGGTTAATACAATTCTAGCATGAATAATAAACATTTATCATGATATAAGGAAATAAATAATAACTTTATTATTGCCTCTAGGGCATATTTCCTTCAAATATTACATGAAAAATCCTCGTGAAATTTCAGCTCATTTGGAGTTGTGCAAAATAGGTAGCTTGACGTAGCTTTTTCAAGTCTAGATTTCCAGCTGCCAGAATTCTCCCCCTTTGGGTATACCTTGCACATTATGAGAGAAAAGGCATTACAATTACTCCAAAGAGCATTATTATACAATAAAACAACATAAATAACAATAGGAAAACATGATGCAAAATGGACATATCACTGGCTAGCGTTGACCAAGCACAGAGATAAGAGAGGTCACTTCTCTCTATTAGCTAGCTAACACAATATATGAAACCCTAAATTAACCCTCGAAACCCCCATAAACCCCCCCCCCTTCAAAAAAAACAAAAACCCCAGCTCCTGCCATATGCTGACACGTGGATGCCTTTTGGTCCCGGTTGGTAACCGGGACTAAAGATCCTCCTGCCTGGGCACCCCGCGGTGACCACGTGGAGCCCTTTCTGTCCCGGTTCGAAGGTTTTGGGCTTTAGTCCCGACCCTTTAGTCCCAGTTCCAGAACCAGGGCTAATGGGCCTCTGGAACTGGGACAAATGGCCCATTTTCTACTAGTGACTTTACTCCTATGAGCATCTCAGAGAGACTGAGCCGGCATATCATCTTGAGATTGACGAAGTCATCAAAGGCGCCTCGTAGTCGATGGGAACGTCTCTTCCCACTGAATATGCATCGTTGAAAATCATGAAATAAATTCAGGAATAAATGCGAGCACCAGGATTTCAACCCTGGTGGCCTGGGGATACTACTGTCCACCTAATCATCCAACCACAGGTTGGTGTTCCTATGTACAATTTGGGGTCATGATGTCTGGATAGCAGATTGTGGAGCCTGTATTTTTTGTTTCTATAATAGCCGCAGGACCCCAAAGGTTTCTTTCCATCCAGAGCAATTGTCGTGTCAGTTAATTGGGAGGGGGCAGGGGAGAGAGATAAACTGGTCACAGGTCAATGGTTTTAACTTTCTACCCCATGTTAAAATAGGCGAAATGATTTTCTTCACCCGGCCTATCCAGCATGTGGCATCCTCCACCTCTAGCGTGCGGATGCGTGTCCTCTGTGGACCCTCCACACCGCTCTGTCTTTTTTCTTATCCCACCCAATGGTCGACCTTTGTTGAGAAAAAAACTACAATAAGACCTCTGTTGCAAAAGTTTATGCTCGCGACCTCTATTTTTGCAAAAAAAAAAAATTGATTCTCCAACATGACCTATGTTGCAATGATAGGCAATAGAGAAAAAGGAAAAAAAATAAACGATGTTGCTGCAAAAGGCCAAGCACAACAAGGCTCCTGTTGCATAGATCAGAGGGGAAAAAAGAATGGTCTAAGGCTTTTTGCAATTAGTCCGTGGTTTGAGGCCTTTTGCAACAGGTCCTCTGTTGTAGAGAGACGGGTGCAACTACATACTTGTTGCAACTTCGTTTGCTCACGTGAAGATGTACTGACTTTCTTTGTCTTTGTCCGACGACTAGGGAGGTGGACAATCTTTTCCATTGCTTAAACCGGCCAACGCCTAGCGGGGCCCATAAAATAATTCCCGGTGCCTTTCAAGCCTATGCAACTCGTATGGAACACACTTTCTACTCTCTTGATGTATGGATTGTCTCATTGTTTCTAGAGGAAATGAATTTGGAACTGAGAGGCATGGAAGAGATTGATATTTATCGGTTGAGAATTGATGACATGAAGGTGCCGCGCTACCCACCGCATTGCATGGTTTTGTGTGGGCCCATAATATTTGAGCACCTATAAATGAGCTCAGTTTGGGCATCATGACATTTATGTGGGGCAAACCACATATTTGTCGCGTCATAGGCTCTTACTGCTTCCACGCCTGCCAACTATAACCATTCACAAAGAATTAAGCATACAACCAGCCTATTATATCAAGTTGTGCTGAGAGCAGAGCATCTCCAATAACTGCCCTCTAATAGGGCACCAAAATTTGCTTGATGTAAAATTTGGGATACAAAAAGGTGTATTTTAGGGCACGAGAAAGTGAGTGTTTCCATAAGTTGCCCTAAAATGGGGCACTAAATAGGACACCATTGCTCCAACAGCGGCCATAAAAATAGGGCAGCCGCACCACATCTTTCTTCTCCACATATGGATAGAATTTAAACTTTGCAAGATTTCCTTGAGTGTCTTCTCCACCAACAGCTGGTCACAAAATTCAACTACTAAATTTGAGTGTCATCTCCACCAACGGCTGCTCACAAAATCCCACTACTAAAACCAAATCTAAAGGGAAGACCGATAAAATCAAAGTAGATACTCCCTCCGTCTAGGTGTATAAGTCATCTTACGAAAACCAAATAATCCCAAAACACTTAGGCATGGTACATTAACTTCCTCCTTGTTTCTTGTTTCATGACATATCAACCAATAAGAGATGTGGACCATGAATGCTTTCAATGCCTTGAAATTACTAAACATGACATGCAGTGGTTAATTCATTGCATGTAATGCTATTAACTAGAAAAAAAACATTAAGTTATCTTGTTTTCCCCTTCGCCTTAGTCGCGATGCATAACCTAAGATGACTTATACACCTAGACGGAGGGAGTAATAAATATGAGTGTCTTCTTTTAATTTCGTTGTATTGCACACAACTACACACCAAACTGACATGGGATACAATCTCAATGAATAACAAACGAAATTGACAAGTTCCATTGTAACTTTCTTCAGAAAAAGGAACACTGGAAGTCTGTAGTTTCTGAAAACTAACACTGCATCTTGGCCTCGTACACTTTCTTCAGAAAAAGGAACGCTGAAAAACCGAACTTTACTGATGAATTCAATCGGTGAAAGCAGCGGCGCAATCCAGCAGCACCTCCACGACCCGTACAAACTCCAGCAACCCATTCTGCAGCACCACCACACAAACCACTAACTAGCCATCAATCTTCCATTTAGCTTTGTATCCCCTCTGTAAACTAATACTCCCTCCGTCCTAAAATGTAAGACATTTTTTTACACTATGAGTGTCGAAAAAGTTCTTACATTTTAGGACAAAGGGAGAATAAGATCTTTTAGATCACTAGAGGGAGCGTATGATAAAGGAGCTTGGAAGAGGGCTAACTTGTTTTATTTGGAAATGCAAAGGTGAACCTATCATTTTTT
>NC_057807.1:599379876-599402095 GCF_018294505.1 Triticum aestivum
AAACAGGTTCCATCTCTTTCCTCCTCTACAAGAAAAGTTCTTCCCCTCTCAGCCCCCCGCAGGCGGAAGGGACACCGTTCTCATTCTTGTTAAATTCAATGTCTTGGTTGGGACTGTGTGGCAACAACGATGTCCCTTAGTAGGAATAATGTCTCCCATGTTCTATCCCCGTTCGGATGGTACGTCTAGCATCATTGGAGGGCGTGTGGAGGTTTATCTCCGTTGGATCACGCAGGATTCGGTCGGTGCAGGTCTTTGGTGGATCTGTTTGGATCATGTTTCCGTTCGTCTTCATTTGGGTGTTTACATGTTTGACTTTTCTGATCTACGACTTTCTTCATCAGCGATGGTTGTTGCGCTGGTGCGCTAATCCTATGTGGCCTTAGCACGACGACTTCCCGACTGTCTACTATTACAAAATTTGTCTGGCTTCGGTGATGGAGGGGCGATGACGGCAGCGTGCCTTCGGCTCGCTCTAGTGCTTGTAGTCGTCACTAGGTGGTTCATGGACATGGTTGTAATTTTTATTACCTCTGTTGTTCTTGTGGCTCATGGACAATTGAGCTGAGTTGGTTGCGAGATCTTATGGGTTTCACCTCTAGCCTACCCCAATTTGTTTGGGACTAAAGGCTTTGTTGTTGTTGTTGTTCTTTGTACTGCCATGATTGAAGATGAATAGATTGGAAGTTTCTCAAGAAAAAAAAAACTTCCTTTTTTTGGCAAAACAAAATAACTGCACTACTGTGCTGCAATCAGCAACATAATTGGTCCCTACGCAGACAACTCAGCTCAATTCACTAAATTAAAAAAATTCAGTCACAGCACAAGAAATTTCCACTTTAAAGGAATCGAAACATCCCCACCACGCAACCCTAGAAATGCATTTCTACTCTATGAAACAATCCTGGATGCTCAGCCCACAACATCGGAAGCTCCGATTCAGCGAAAGCCCTTGTCTGGATGTGCTGGAGCAGCCCAAGTCTTAAATCTGCAGAAATACCTGTTTTATATTTTTGGGAACCTGAAAAATTTGGAGCAAATTTTACTATTGGAGCCTCCTTTTTTGCCGCAAATGCTCTGAGTTGATGGTGAGTTTAGTGTTTACACAAATCATTGTTTCAATACGGATGCAAGTCTTACAACGCTAGTTTCAAGCCCTAAATAAACAAGCACAATTGAAAAATCTGCAAGTCATAACATCGCTTACACAATCGGAAGCAACTTGCTTGGCTTTAGACCGTTACCGAATGAGATAATGGAAGTATAGACTGTTCATTTCAACCATTCACAAGGCATAACAGATATTAATCATCTAGTAAAATTTTAGAAACATCTATGACAAAAAAAAAATAGAGCAGCATCGCATCACAAAAAAGATGAGACGCAGGTGAGAATTACATATTTCAGAGTACTGCAAAATTAATAGCTGCATAAAATTCAGTCACAAACACATATAATCCTCACATTACATAAAACTCAGTACTGGAACATAGCCAGACTAGTATTAAACAACTAAATTTGACCAAACACAGGTAAAAGCAACTTCCACAGCCAAAACAACAGAACAAATCAAGAATCACTAGACAATGCCATCACCCCTCAGAGTTCCGCTGCCTGGATGCAAGATGATGCTTACCGCCTACTTGGATCGCTGCCTCATCTTTCGGCGCTTCCTCTTGAGCCTCCTCATCCTCTTCTTCTTCCACTGCAAATTACAGTACCCAAGCTGACCATGAGCATAAATTGCATAGGTGCTCCATAGGAGATGCAATCATAACAAGACTTCCAGATGCAAAGGAACAGATAGTAACTTGTTTTGGAATCAGAAGATTGAGTGTTTCATTGGATATCCTCACGTGATTTTCAGAAACACGGACCAATTGTTCTTCATCATTTCCCAAACTGAAGTCAATTTCAAAGGCAAATAGGAAAAACTATGATAGGGTATCTAAAGAACTAGCTAAGCATAGTATAGAATCGCAGTCGGTTTGACATTCAGAATGAGTAGGAGGATTTTATCATCAAATAGATCAGACGCCAATTGTCTTCCTCATCATGCCAACCGACGCAGTTGAACGAAAGAAAGAACAAATCTAGGGAAAACACTGGCAAAGAAAATCCAATGTTCTCTCAGACAAATGCCTCGATTGTCCACATGGTTTCATAGAATGGATTACATCGGACTCGTCATCTGTTTTCATCATCACAGAGAACCACAAACGAACACGCGCAAAGAAAATTGATTCAGTGAACAGAAACTACATCCTAGAATCTCTAAGAACAAGCAACTCGAACTATAATAGCAGGTTCTCTCAGACAAATGCCTCGTTTTTGTCCCCACGGTTGAATGGAATGGATTGGATCGGACATCTAATCAGTGTTGATCATCACAGAGAACCACTAACTACGCGAACGAGCGGCAGCAACAGCAGGAACGAACGCTCGATAAACACTAGCACACGTCCAGATCTACCGCGGTCGCGAAGCAGTTAACAGCACGCAAGGTAGACGAGGGGCGGCAGTTCTTTACCTTGGCCCTCATCGCGGCGGCGGAGTCGGCCTCGCTCTCCTCTTCGCGGCGGCGGAGTCGGCGGCGGAAGTGTGTGGACGAACCCGATCTCCGTATATTGTTTGGCGGGGGCTCTCGCCTCGTACTTTATAGGGGTTGGGGTGCTGGGAAGGGGAAACCCTAGCGGGTGGACGGCTCGGATCAGCCGCTGAGCGGCGTTCTGATCCGATTGGGCCGGTCTCTGGTTCGCAGGCCTAATAGGCCTTCAAACCAACGTCTCGGCCCACGGTCGCATCTAAGATGATGGGCTTTTCTTCTCTTTTTCTTAAACTGGGTCTCCTCCTTGCTTGCTTGACTCGGCCTGATCGGTTCTTGCTAATAAGAAACAAAGAATTTCTCATTTCTCAGAAGAAGAAGAAAAAAACAAGATGAAAATCATCCGTTGCGCTACTGCTTGATGTTCCAATGTGCTGATGAGGAGCTAGTTGAACATCTTGCACGATGCAGATCATGTATCATGTTCCACCACTCATGTCACACTTCATGAGAAGTTCTTTCACAGAGCGAAACAGGGGAGGCAAGCATGCACTGCAGGGAAGCTCTTTTTGGAGCTATATCAATAGTGACTTCAACAGCTTGTTTATACACACATGATGGAGATAGAAGAATTGGCGAAAACGCACAAACATATCGGTAATAACATCAAAAAGATTATCACAGCTGAGCACCTCAGAATTCATAATCGCATAAGATTCACTCACACAAACATATCTGAAACTCCCGAGACAGCAAGCATATAAACAGCCCACGCCTTAGGATTCATTCCCTCAGGATTAATCACAAATCATCTCACTGACACTGTCCACACTATAGGATTTTTCTAGTCCTGCCTGGAACAGTTATCATACGTCTGTCCTCCAACAGCATATAAAACAGCAGCAGCAAAGCTCAAATTATACCGATCGGGGCACATGACATCCATATCCACGTTACGGGAATGCCCGAGATTAAAAGAGGATTCAAGCTACAAAAGATCACTCTGCCAAGTCGATCGTTGCTCAAATGCCCGATAAAGGGGTTTGGATACATGATTGATTCAACTCATAACATCGAAACAATATGACAAGCAGTAATAGTTCTTGAACACAACGACTACAGATAGGTGAAAGCAATCTAGAAGAGGGATGTTCCCTTGCCCTTCTTGTCTCCACCGATCTCAAAATGCTTGCACCTCTGCAGAGGAATAAAGACAGGCTGAGCAAAGCACAACGGAACAAAAAATAAATGTTCAGTACAAGAAAAAAAGAAACAGACCTTGATGGCGCGCTGGGAGTAGTGCTTGCAGCTCTGGCACTGCAGCTTCAGCACAATCTTCTTGGTGGTTTTCGCCTGAAGAAAAGGTCACATAATTAGCATTTCCCAACTGGCTTTAATCTTTATATCTGATTTTACACTAAGCAAACACATCATAAGTAGATGGCAATGAAATTGATAGACAAATCAGATCAATTGACAATCACACGCAGAGATGTTGCCGTACCTTCTTGTGGAAAACGGGCTTGGTCTGACCACCGTATCCCGACTGCTTCCTGTCATAACGACGCTTTCCCTGGGCAGACAGGCTGTCCTTACCCTTCTTGTATTGAGTGACCTTGTGAAGGGTGTGCTTCTTGCACTCCTTGTTTTTGCAGTAGGTCTTCTTGGTCTTCGGAACGTTCACCTATTTAGCATTCACAACAAAACTAATGATAAAACAGGGTTTGTATGAAACTGCATACAGTTTCAGATGACACTGCAATAGCTAAAAAAGTAGGCTCTAGAAACAAGTTCAGTAAATATTCAAGAAATACTCAAAAAGCCAATAGTACAATAAACAATTAGGTCCTCAGAAACATGCTTATGGTTGTCATCACAAGGATAATCAGGTCTCAAAGATTTCATGCCATCATAGGACCCCATAATTAAAAGAGCAAACGATAAACAGTAAGAATTGAAATTGCAGCATTACTTGCATAACAAAATCATATTATCACGTGGTAAGAAAGAAGTAATTAATGGCAGATGGTCTGATCGGGGGTCGGGGCAATACATGCAAACAATGGCTGTAAGTTTAGTTTTAGGTTAGCTAAGTACACAAACAGTTCGGATGTCAAACACACCAAACAAAATCACTGAATACTCCACAATATGGCCAACCGCGGTGGGTTTTAGATGTATCATGTAATGCAAAGTTGCATGAAGCACGTTCACAATATTACAGAATGAAAGACGCATAAATACAAACTATAGTCGATCTAAACACAAAATAAAAACTAAATTAGACTTTGTTTCTAACACAACGAGCTATCCATTCCATCTTTGAAAAAAGGCCAGCTGCCTGATATAAACTAGTACACCAGCTTACATATCTAAAGCACATCTCATACACAGTAACTAGAAGCCTAGAGCAGTACTAAATTAAGTTAAAATACAGCTCATCGGTGCACAAAAATGCAGTGTGCACAGAGAGAATATAATTCAATCCTGTGCTTTTAGAATCAGAAGCATTGAGTGTTTTATTGGACATCATCACATGGTTTTCAGAAACACGGACCAATTGTTCTTTATCATTTCATTTCCCAAACTGAAGTCAATTTCAAATTGAAGAGGAAACAACTATTCTATGATATCTACACAACTAGTTCAGCAAAGTAGAGACCTGCAGTCGGTTTGACATTCAGAATGTGTAGGAGGATTTATTCATCAAACAAAATCAGACAAAAATTGTCTTCCTCATCATGCTAGCGACGCAATTATACAAAAAACCAGTAGAGAAAATGGTCCAAGGAAATGGCTAAGCAATCAATGCTCTCTCAGACAAATGCCTCGATAGTCCACATGGTGTAACTGAATGGGTTGCATCAGACTCGTCATCTATTTTCATCATCACAGAGAAGTAGCAAACAAAGCGCTCTAATCTCACATAATAAGCACATGGTAGAATTCAAGCAGCAGCAGCAGAAGCAGCAGCAGCAGCAGCATGACAGGGCAAAAGCATAACACGACCAGTGTTCTCTCAGACAAATGGCTCGTTTTGTCCCCATGTTTTAGTGGAATGGATTGGGTCGGACATCTAATCGGTGTTGAACAAAGCAACAGCGCGTGAGCCGCAGAGAAAAAGAGGCAACAATTGGTAAACACGAGCGCATCTACCGCAGTCGCAAAGTGAAATCGCATCCTAAGGTAGGTGGACGGGGGAGCACAGGCGGGGGACAAACCATGGCGGCCGCGGCGGCGGTGCGGTGCTCGCGCTCGGTTGTCTAGCGTCGGCGTCGGCGGCGGCGGAAGCGTGTGGAAGATTGGCGGCGGAGGCTGTCGACTCCTTCTTATAGGGTTTGGGTTCTGCGGAGGTGGACGGCTCAGATCAGATGAGCCGCTGCACGCAGTGATCTGGTCGCGTCTCTGGTTGGTGGGCCTAATGGGCCTTCGAACCGACTCCTAGGCCCACGCTCACATAATAAGATGGGATGACGGCTCGACTTTCCCTCAAAAAAAATAAAGGATGACGGCTCGACTTGCTCAGTTCTGATCGGTTTTCCAGAGGAGTTCGCTGGGCGAGATGACCTGCGGCGGCCTCCCCAACTCGCCGGCGCCGGCGCCGGAGGTGGCGGCCCCGCTGGAGGACGAGAACCTCCTCCCGGAGATCCTCGTACGCCTAGCCCCGCTGCCGTCCGCCCTCCCGCGCGCCTCGCTCGTCTGCAAGCGCTGGCGCCGCCTCGTCACCGACCGCCGCTTCGTCCGCCGCTTCCGCGCGCACCACCTCCGCAGCGCACCTCCCCTGATCGGCTTCTTCGAGGAGGTCAGCCGCAAACCCGACGCCCCCAGCCCCGCCACGGACGCCCCCGAAGTCCTCTCCTTCACCCCTGCCCTGGAGCCCCCCGACCGCGTCCCGGTCGGGCGCTTCTCCCTGCGCCTCCACGACGGCAGCGGCCGCTCCAACATCGGCTGCCGCGACGGCCTCGTGCTCCTCATCGACCCGGCGAATGGGGCGATCCAATCTGGGTATCCGCGGATTTCACGAGCGGCGTAACCACCATGATTGAGATGCGTGTTTCCAGCACCCTGGTTGGGAATTCCCTCTACTGGTCCCTTTGCTCAGTTTGATTTGGATACACAACACCTGGCTGTCATACACTTACCCTGCTTGGGCAAGTGTAGGAGGAATGGCAGCCGGACCTTCCGGGCTGTGCCCGTGGACGGCGGTGAGCTTGGCGTCCTTGAGCTGTTAGACGCCAACCTCCATTTGTGGAAAAGGAAGGTCGACCGTGATGGTGTTGTTTCATGGGTGCTGGGGAAGACTATTGGATTGGAGGAACTTCTTTACATAGACAAAAGGAAAATGGGCCCAATGATGCTCGGCTATTGCGAGGACAATAATGTGGTGTTTATATGGACATATCACGGTATTTTCATGGTCCAGCTTGAGTCACTGGAAGTGTACAAGCCTCCCATACATACATTTTACTGTCTGGTTCATCCATTCACAAGTGTCTACACTGCAGGTAGTAACTAAGTAATTTTCTATATATAATTGATTGATGGAAAGTTTTTCACATCCTTGTTGTTAGATTAGACTAATATAAATTAAATATCTGTTAACTGTTTTTTTGCTGCTCAATTTGCTATTTAAATAGATAATCATATTGTTCATGGTATTATTATTATTATGATTGTCAAACTATGTGGTTTAAGTCAGAGGTAGCAAGCATTTTATGTTAAATTTACGGAAATATTAACGCCACACGTGTGGGCGTTTGCATCTCGCCCACACGCGTGAATCCGCGTCCGTTCGTGAGCGCACGAATCTTGGCATGTTTCTAGTGCCACCTAGGACTGGTCTGGTGTGTGGGCGTTCAACCGGTCG
This sequence comes from Triticum aestivum, assembly GCF_018294505.1. Taxonomy (NCBI): domain Eukaryota; kingdom Viridiplantae; phylum Streptophyta; class Magnoliopsida; order Poales; family Poaceae; genus Triticum; species Triticum aestivum. The sequence continues at coordinate 599,387,289 of NC_057807.1, forward strand.
GCCACACGGCCGTTTCACCACACGGGAGGGGCTGGTGTGTGGGCGTTCAGCAGTTCGCCCACACGCCACTTTCCACGCACGCAAAAGGGCTAGTGTATGTGCATTTGCTATCTCGCCCACACGCCCGTCTCCTCTCCCACACCCAAGCTGCTAGTTGCCATGTGTTTTGTAGTGCACATGGTAACTGCCCTAGTATGCTTTATAAGCAGGTGGCAACTCTCTTTTTACCCGAGTTGCCATGTGTTTTGCAGGATACACGGCAACTGTCTAGCGTGCACGTAAGCAGATGGCAACTCTCTTTTACCAAGTTGCCATGTGTTTTTGCATGGTATATGGCAACTGCCCTAACGTGCACGTAAGCATATGGCAACTCTTCCTTTTACATGGCAACTGCCCTAGCATGCTTGTGAGCACATGGCAACTCTCTCAACTGCCTAGTGTTAGTATGTGGCAACTCTTAAAGTTTTGAAATCATGGCAACTACAGTAGACCAGACCATACATGGCAACTGCAGTTGAGCAACCATGGCAACTGCAATTAAACGAACATGGACGAGGGTCTGGACCATGGCAACTGCGGGCGCGCGGTGACTGTCACGCGCAGGACAAGGGTTTTCACCCGGAACCACGGCAACTGTCTAGTGTACCACATGGTACCACGAGGTACGAGGCCTGACAGTTGGGGCGTGTGGGCGTTATCTACTTCGCCCACACGCACACGTGTGAGAGGGATCGAAAGGGAAAAAAAGAGGTGTGTGGGCATATACTTGTTTTGCCCATACATAGGTATGTGGGCTGTTCCTCTTATACACCACACAAAATATGTGGGCAGACTCCCTAACGCCCACACGTGTGGCACTTATCGGCATCCTAAATTTATTCAATGAACAAAAAATAAATAAATAACATGAATACAAAGATCATTCAAGTTCTTTAAAGGCTTAAAACTAGTTACATTCTTTGATCCATTTATATTGATCTTGCTAACTTAAATCGATAATAAAGGCCGGTTTTGATCTTTACGAGATAAAGTTCATTTTTATCACTTGTTGAAGTTTCGCAAGTGTCAGAGTCTATTTGTACCAGAGGATAAATGAATTCAGTTTGTTTTATCTTTTCAAGCTAAAGTTATTTAAATATAAATTGTCATTACGTCTTTGTTCTTTAAATTTATTTGTTTGAGTATATTATATTTTATCAACTTTAAATAACACAGGGCAAACTTAAGAATAACTCTAGATTACTTCTTATTTCTGATCAGCTAATATTATGTCATGCCATTGCGTTTTAGGAAATTACTGAGTATCTATACCGTTCTCATAAATAATCTTTGCAATGGAGTAGATGTGCTTTTGTGTTTATCTATCCAATGTTGAAAAATGTGTTTTCCCTCTCTTAGTTTTGTCTTATGTAAATATCTCGTTGTTATCCCATCATATATTTGGTCTAAATATAATTGGATGTTTGGCTAATGCTTGTAGACATTTGTGGTGAACCTGATGAAGCCAAACTTCTGTGCAATGCAATGCATAAAGTGACTCTATAACATTGGTTGAGCAGGTAATATAAGCTTATCTTCGTATTTTCAGTCGAGGGATCATAAGTTCATAACTGTTACTTCTTTTACGGAAATGTCCCCTTTACAACCATTTGTGACTAGCTAAATTACAAGTGAGTACTAATTCCCGACAACCCTTTGCTTAGTGTCAGCTGTTGCCCACCTTCCGTCATGCTTTTATGGCAGGCTGCCACTTAGCTCTTTTATCCTGGTGCTGCTTCTTCTATCCACCTTTTATGAGTTTATCTTGCAGCTCCATTCCTCCCCTCAACCGCTTTCACCTACCTCCTATCCTCTCTCCTGGATGAACTCTTTTGCTTACCCTCCAGTCCATCCAGCTGCCTTGCTACCAGTTTGCCTCTTCCCTCGAAACAGGCCGCTTTGTAAATAAAGCAACAACCACAATGAGTACATGGCCGAACGATACAAGATGGTGAGGTGACCCTTTTACAAAGCCGATCCCAAGATAATCGGGGAACGCAGACCACAAGAGACTATGAGACCGAAAGATATCACAAGAAGGCATGAGAACACCGCCACACAACGCCCTAGAACACCTAAGCTCTACGACAATGCCCTCAGGAGGGGGAACGACGCCAGGTGTCGCCGCGGTTGAGTCCACATGGACAAGGGTTTTCACCCGGAACCCACGCACGGAGAGGAGCACCACGACGACATCTTCAAGAAGATAACGACGCCCGTGAGCGTCGCCGTCACCGGCGACAAAGCACAGAGCTTTCGCTTGGAAGCTCCCCCATGCCACCATGAGGTCTTCAAGAGAGGCATGGCGAGTCCAGGTCCCCAGCTCCAGATCGGGGCGCCGCCACTGCCAAAGACAAAGGGCTCGCCTGAGCCATTTGCCTCTTCCCTAGTGCTACTGCTCTCATGTTTGGCAGTTTCCTCCCTATAGCCCCTAGTATGACTGATGACTTTGGACATTTCCCATTCCCAATTTGTGCACATGTTCTTAACTGCACGTAGATGACAATGTTCCTTGCTATGCAGTATGTATGATACAATGAAACACTCTCCCTTTCCTCCCTATAGCTCCTCAGATGTATCAGGTCCTATTGTGACTCGAAAGTTGTCACCTTAATGTAAATATTTGATAATTAGCAACACCAAGCATTTGGCTTCAAAGTTCAAACTTCCTTCACGTATACATGTTTATAAGTACGCCCTTTCACATTGATGATCATTTTAAATAGTAATGATACATACCTATTCATGAACTAGTGATTGCTATGAGAGCATGTTGTCGTTTAGTCCAGTTCTTCAGTTTTGCTTACTACAGATCTTTAAATTGATGACTGGATCAAAATGATATTAATAGATTTATATAAAAATGCTTCCACAGCAGTTATAATTTCGGATTTAATTTTCTGAGCGAAGGTGCAAAAACTCTGCACATGTTTCATTAAGAAAAGAAGAGGGTTTTGATTCAATACAAGAAAGCCACGTGCGGCTAATTCACTCTCAAGGAACTGTGGTTAATGCAAATCATTGTTGAAAGCATGCTGACATCTATCTGCCTTCACTTTTATCTTGGGCAACACCGTGTCCATGTATGTGCTCTCGCCTTACAAAGCACCGCTGCTCCTCTTGCTCCACGCAGATATCCCTGCGGCGGTCCTTTGTGCACCTGCTTCTTCCTTGATTGCCACCACTGCTGGCCAGCTCAGTGAGGATTGCTCAGCCAAATCTAGCAGATCTACGGGCATCACACAGAAAGATGCTCGGCCATCTCTTGATGATATGCACGAAGAGGACATGTGCCCGGGTTTTTCTTCTGATGTTGCTCAAGGTGGTTGGTAGTCCAACAGCGATATTGAAGGGCCAACCAAATGAAGAACCGGCACTTGAGAGGCGACTTCGCCTTCCAGAGGAACTTTTGGCAGTTGTGGTAGCTTTGATGCTGTAGAATGTTCGAAAAAGTAGTGTCTATTTTGGACCGAAGGAAGTATCAGTTTATAATACGATGCATGATCCCTTGCTCGAGGCTTGTGCTGCATGATTTGGTTGATTTAAACTTTTAATGTTTCTTACACTTCTAAAACATGTGCCTTTGGGCTAGAAAGCAGATGTATCTGCTTTTTATCCCTCATATAATCATATGCCCATGAGGCAGTGTTCCTTTTTCTTCCTTTTTGAACCTTCTCTGATTTAGTGTTGGTCTTGATTCCACCTTTGGAGGTCTGATGGAAGTCCTGCAAGCAATACAAACTTTGACTTTTAATGGCTTTTGCATCATCAACCAGTGGTACAAATTGGTTTGACAAGTGACTGTTCCGCAGGTATCTAGAGCTCTCATCCAGTTTCTGGTTTTGTTGCCGGCTTGTAATGATGAAGTTGATGTTATGCAAACGCTTTGACATAGTACGTATAACTTTAATGGCTTTTGCCTAATAATCAATCAGTGACACAATTGGTTTGACAAATAACACTGTTGTGCAGGTATCTAGAGTTCCTATTCGAGTGGCTGGGCAACGGAATGGCTTACCGGCAACAAAACCAGAAACTGGATGAGAGCATGTTCTGGTCCACTGCGAAGTAGACTTGTAGGATTGATTTATTTATTTTTCCAGTTTGGTAACTTCCTTGCGTACCTGAATAATTGTAGGACGGGTAGCAACTTGCTTGGCCTCATGAATAAGGAAGTGGCATAGGCTTTGCCTCTGTCGGCTCATTGCCGCCTCCGGTTTCATTCTCTCTGTGTCTTTAGTGCATAGCTCATGATCATGCATTCATTCAACTGATTGGTACGGAGTGCTTATGCTCCGTGTTTCCATTTTGTATGCTGTGTGGAGACTTCAACCTCGAGTCTCTGTTGCTGGTAGTACCAAATTGTTGTTGGATTGCTTGGCTTGAGCACGAGCTTGGAAATGTCATGGTTGCACAGCAACCCATGGCAGCGGCCACCGCCTTTTGCTGCCTGCTTGTTCTAAGGCTCGATCTCCACTCCTATCAGCAGCTGAATGGTGTCCGGCTCCGGTTGTAGGACGATTGGTGGTTCAGTAGTTGGCGAGCCTTCGGCCTTCGCCCGTGCTTGGAAAATGTTTTTTTTTTCTTTTTTTATTTCTTTCTTTCATTCAGCACCACTCTTTATGTACTTGGTTCAGTGAATTGAGCAAAGGAAAAGTGGTCGGAATTCCTTTAATCTCACTTTTAAAGAAAAGGGAACTTTACCATCCACTTGGACCACTTTTTTGCAATGTTTGACAAGTTACAGTTTCATGTGTTTTGACTTTAACTTGATTGTGTTTTTTCTATTCCTTTCAAAAAAAAGAAGAAGTCAAAATGAGTGTGTTGAACCGTCTCTGCCTCTCAATCTCGCACGTAATCGCATAGATAGTATTTTGGGTCAAGGTGGTCCAATCCTCGATACAGAAAATTCCCACAAAAATAATATGCCGACAAACGAGTGTAGGATTCATCAAAAGCATAGAACATTTATTGGATTTATTGCATGGGTAGCATGATTGATTGTCCAAACCCTGCCCTTACATGTAACAGCCGAGGCAAATGACAAGACACTTCAGAGCAAACACATTACAAAGATCGGAGGGGATTGACCACATGACCGATGAATAGAACCACACCGGAAGTGTCTTCTCGGATAAGGAAGAGGAAAGGATGATCCGCGATGAAATCCATGTCTGAGGGCGGACTTGCACTTAGCAGGACTGCTTTAGCAATAGTTGCTGCCGCAGCCTCGGTTCCTGTTTCATTCACTTCGACAAACGTTTTGTGGAAAACGGATGAGATGCGGAGGCCCTGTGGCATTGGGGAATCCACCATCTCCGAAAGATCTGCTTCATCACTGAATGGCAGTTGCAGACCCAAATGTTTGAGCAAATCGGATGCTTCAATTCCAAATGATATCTTGAACTTCGGGAGCTTGAATTGCCTGAGTGCAACCTTCTGCCTTGGGATATGGCGCTCCAAGAGCTCTGGCTCAGCACTCAACTTTTCTGCCAAGCTCCAGATACCACTTGGTGCTTCTGGAAGAAGGATGTACATGGAGAACTGCCTCTTGTCCCCACCTTGCTTGTAAGGAAGCTTAAGTACCTTCAAGCCATCAGAAGAAGAAATGTATTGTTCTTCTGAGCTGTACATGAATGGTGTTTGAATTGAGCTCCCATCAAGAAGGTAGAAGTAGTCGCTTTTTGTTACACGTGAATCAAACTGGTCTGTCCAAGCTCCTTTGAAATAAAGGGCATTGCCAAGAACAAGTCTAGTGGTGTTGCTAATAGACCCCGCGGGGAGAATATCTTTGATGAGACCGGTTGTGACTTTCTCTACCCATGAGTTCACTTGAGCAGTAACTTCCGCGGCCTGGACCAAGTCAAAATAAAGAAAGCTCAGTTATGTAATGAAAATAATTTGACAACACTATTGTGCTACCCAGTTTGAAAAAAAATCTCTCAAAGTACAAAATATTACAGTTGCCAAGAATGCAAAGCAGAATACTAACGTTTTACAAAGCATTTCTATGTATAATAAAGTTTCACACACATAGTAAAATCATCACATACAACCACAGACGACAGAAAAATATTCATATGTGCATACGAAATTGATTAAATGGTCATCACAACATCTCGAAGCACCATTTTTCAATACCTAGGAAAATTCAGCACATAGATATCGGCTATACATACTCCTATATGTACACTACTCTGGACCACAATAAGCAACATGACAACACGACGATGAATATTTCCACGGTATCATAAATTCAGATGAACAACAATTACATTTCAATAATTAAGTTGGACAGAAATGCCAAGGGATTAATAAGTACTCCATGCATATTACAAGTACGAGCTAGACAAAAATAAATTGCATAAACCTGAATGGTTTAACAGTAGGGTATTAAGACAGTTCTATTTTATTTTACCCAACCAACCGAGATACTATATGTATGTAACTATAGAAAGTTGAAAACGGTGCTAGAACTTCTAGTGTTAAAAACAGTGGTACAGATATAACCACTTAATTTCAAAAGAAAAAGGACTATAACAAATCTTGAGGCTTTTCTAAATATCAGCATAAACACAATACCACTATATTACATCAGCACAAAACAAGCACTTTGGGAGAAACAGTGGCATATGCCATAGTTATTTAACTTTGTACATGATAATGCCATAGATAACGAGCAAACCTTTTTACCATGTATTTGTTTTATGGTGAAAACCTTGTCGTCATTTTGGGAACGGGCTAGGTAAAGAAGGGGGGTCACCTTAGTTTGGAAGTCCACGGACTGAGCTTCGGCCTTGTATTTGCACACTGCAAGCTCCTGGAAGGATGGCTTGAGCGGCAGCGATGCGTCCACGAAGACGCCGTTAGCGAAGGTGACACGCGGACTATCGGCATAGGACGCGTCGGCAAGCACGAACTGCACCACCTGCTCGGCGAGCGCGTGGAGCCTCTCAGCCTCGCCTTCCCCCAGTGTAGCGACGAGTTGGTCACGGGTGGCGCCCCCAGCGCCAGCGGTGATGAGGCTGAGCGCGACGTGAAGGGAAACCGGAGAGAATGCGACATTGTTGGCAGTAGATTCGGGGTTGGATGAGATAGTGGAGGCGAGGCGAAAGCCGAAGCGGGTCTGGTGCGCAATGGAGAGGCGGACGTCGGTGGCGAGGGTGGTTGCCATGGCTGGGGTAGTGGTTCGTTGGGCTTTTGTTAGAGTTGAGAGAAAGATGGGTGATTGGGAAGTGTTGTTTTCATGGGTGAATTGTGGCTATTTAACGGGAGCCACATGCTAAGGATTGAAGCATCTGCGTCATAAAGCAAGATAAGTGGTTTGTTGTCTCTTGTGTAATTAGTCATTGTCGTGTCATTTCGTATATATGTAAGCAACCTAAGCTTATCCTATCAGCTTAGTGTGGCGCTTCCGGTCTGATCTTCCCGTACGTCTGAGTTCTGTAGAACATCGGATTTGTGGTAGACCACTACACGCCTCGTAACCTTTTAACCGGTCATTTTAAAAGAATTGTTCATTTTCTTAAAATCACACAACTGATTAGCAATACTGAGTTCCAAGCTTAAGATAGCGGTGCCGACCTTTAAAGTTTTAACTAGTAAAGAAGATGTGCATGGCATTGCATAATTAGGATTCTCTTCACACAACTGATTAGTAGTACTAAGTTCCAAGCTTGAGATATAGCTATACCAATGTGTAAAGTTTTAACTAGAAAAAGAGGATTTGCATGATATTGCATGACAAATCCTAATTGGGATTTGCATCACTTGCCGTGGGGTGTGGGCTTAACTTGTGGTCAAATTAAAGTTTATGATCCAACGGATGACACTGCGGCATATCCAACGCTACCCCTAGAAGATGACAAAACTGATAATATATTAATATGTGCTTTTCATCACTTCTGCTAGTTCCCCTAGAACATCTGATTTATGTGGAGTTTGCTACACGTATCGTGACCTTTTTGTTGTTTAATTTAGAAGCTTGGTATTTTCTTAAGATCACACAACTGATTAGTAGTACTAAATTCCAAGCTTGGGATTCCAATGCCAACGTCTAAAGTTTAACTTGTAAAGAAGATTTGCGTGATATTGCACCATATACCAAATTGGGATTTGCATCATTTGTTGTGGGGTTGGGCTTAGTTTGTGGTTAAAATAAAGTGTTATGATCCAAAGCAGGGACGGACCCAGAAAAAAAAAGGGAATGCGTGTACACTTTTTTCTAAAAAAAGGTCTATTTCAATTGGTTCGGATGGGCCTTGAAAATCAGCTAATTATTACTACTCCCTCCATTCCTAAATATTTGTCTTTCTAGAGATCTTAACAAGTGACTACATACGGAGCAAAATGAGTGAATCTACACTCTAAAATATGTCTATATACATCCGTATGTGATAGTCCATTTGAAATTTCTAAAAAGACAAATATTTAAGAACGGAGGGAGTACATGGTAAAAAAAATCCCAAAATTCTAGGTGTGTCATGGCACACCGCTTAGGTACGCCATTGATCCAAAGTGGAGCAAGATTCCATTCCTCAAAGAGAAAAATTCACTACAGGTCCATTTACTTGCGCTGGCGTTAGCTTTAGTCCCTGTGGTTACAAATACCCAAAATACAGTCACCAAACTTGCTCTAAGGGGTCATCTATGGTCCATTATACGGTTTTGTGTATGTATGCGCTGAGCTGGCTCGAGTCAACCGATGCCAAGTGTGCATTGACTGCCACATGTGCCCAGCCGCTCGATTACGCATGCACCCAATTATTTTTTGCAAAACTGGCAGTTATTAAAAGATCTGCCCCCCCTCCCCACCCGGTCGCACACCTGGTCGGATCGAGCCACACCCGCTCGGATCGAGCCCAACCGTTGCCGAACCGAGCCACTCTCCCGCTTCTCGCTTCTCCCCTGGTTCGTCGTCGCCGCCGAGGTGGTTCGTCATCTCCAGCGTGGGCGAGCATGGCGATGGCTCCATGAGCTCGTCGTCGGCGCTGCGCCGCCGCCGTCCGCACCATTTGGGAGGGGCCTGCATGACGTCCCTCTCACACCGTCGCGTCGCGACGACCATGCCTTGCCACCCCTCTATGGTACGTCACCGTCGCTGGCAGGTATTGTGCTTGATCTGTCCATGAAAGCTCCGGGGAAGAGCTTGCGTGCGAGTCAATTGCGCATAGCTGCTAGGGTTTGGGCTATTTCTCTCCCTTTTTGCCACGAATGGTGTAGGGTTTAGGGTTTTAGCAGAGGACGTTTAGCAGGGCCACAGATCAAAGCTAGGGTTTCTGATGTGCTATGGATCTTGTATCTAGAGATGGTCTAGGGTTTGCATAGCAAAATTAGGGTTTGATTTTGGAGCATGTTAGGGGGAGGCCATGCTCGCTTCTCCCCTGTTTCTTTGCTTTATATGGCCTGGTTGTTGATAATGATATGAGATGATCGTTTTGCGCATGAGATGATCATTTTGCCCATAAAAGATCATATATTTGGTCAATGGAGGCCATGAATCCGTGCTTTCTCTCTGCAACATGTATGAAATTTGCTCTGTAAGATAACTGCATTTATATGTGTTAACCTGTCTGAATATTGACATGTCTGAACTTGATTTAGTACAATAATTGGACATTGACATTGAGCATTGCCACTTTGCTTGTTTTGGTCCAATTACATTACTTTACTGCTTGCTCGGTACCCTTGGTTAGGTCCTGCTTAATCAGTTAACTGAGCTACTGGTGGTTTGATACAGTAACCGAACTTTTGGAGTTAATTGAATATTTTCAGCTTGACTGAACCTTCATAAATGTCTCTGTTTATCTTGTTTGAACATTGCAACTTTGAACGTTTTGCAGGACCCCTAAGCAACCAGTTCTCTGTTGAGGTCATACATGGTGGCTATATCCTTTATGCAGGCAAACATAGGGATTACCACAAAGGCCACTCCATTTGGTATGGCTACTGTGACATAGATAACCACAAAATCATAAAGATCAGCTGCATCATAAAAGCATCATAAAAGGAAGATAAGTGGTTTGTTGTGTCTCTCTTAATTAGTCACCGCTGTGTCATTTCATATATATGGAAGAAACCTGAACTAGTCCTATCTCGAGTTAGCGTGGCGCTTCCGGTACGTCTGAATTCTGTAGAACATCATATTTATGGGAGACCACTACACGCCACGTAACATTTTAACTGGTCATCTTATTAAGATCACACACAACCGATTAGCAATACTAAATTCCAAACTTGAGATAGCGATGCCAACCTGTAAAGTTTTAATCTTCTATATCTAAATAGGGGCACCCCACTAGCTGATTTTCCTGCCTCCTAATGAAGCCACGTCATTTCAAGTGTTACAACCGTTGATGTAGTATACCTCATTAGTCTAGAGCCGTCTGATCAGAGTTGATGAAATTTACTAAGACCTGCCACCGGTAAGTGGGAAATAACGATTCATTCATTGGTACTGTCCCGCTCGCTTCCTAGGCCTTCGGTCAAATTTTCGTAGGTGGGCTGGTAGTTGGTGGGATTTGAGCACGTTCTAGCCCGTGGAAAACAAATAGCCCATGTATCCTACCCACATCACGTCAGAAATATTATCCTCCATCGTGCACCCTATTTGCCCCATCCAGCCGCCGCTCCCAACCCAGTCCACCAGCCAGCCGCCGGCGCGACGCTACTACTCCCCGGACTATCCCTCGGCTAACCACCGCCATGTTGATCGCTCCCTGGCCAGTCTTCCGGTCAGCCTCCGCCATGCCCGACGCTCTCTTGGCCAGATGGCGGCGCCGCGACCGAGGCTCCTCAGCCTCCTGCCACCACCACCGCGACCGAGGCTCCTCCACATGCCGTCGCCGCAACGACCGACGATCTCCCGTGCATTAATTCTCTTCCCGCTACCGCTCTATAGCCACCACTACCCTTCTGCCTCCACGGCGTATGATATCCCAGCCACAAATGCACATGAAACGGCCTGCCGCACCACACAATTCCTCCCCTCATTACCTCGCCTTTCATTACCCTGCAGATGCGGAAGAAAGTGGGTTTAAATACCCCTATGTAGTGCCATCGTCATCACAGACGCCTTCTCGCGTCCCATCTGGAAAGAGGCCTCCGGCCTGGTAGCGGCACACTCTCTGTTTCGAGCAGCCTATGATTTTCTCATCAAGATGCTTATGCCTTTGAATCTTCTCAGGTTGCGTTTCAGATCAAAGGTGCTCTGCTCCATGTTATGCTTCAAACATCTCTTGCCGCTGGGAATTGTTTCATTACTTCACAGGTCTCTTACTCTCTTTGCATTTTTCCAGATTGTGCCTTACTCTTACTTTGTCATGTGCAGGAATGATAGACTACTAATATGAAAAATTAGGCTTTCAATTTTCGTGGTACTTGCTATAGTTCTTCTAGATACATATTGCTCATCCAAAAAAACTCTCTTTGTTGCCCATATTATTATACCTGAATCACTGCCAATAGGTACTAGATGAACTAACCGGAAAGAGGCAAGGGGTATCGATTCATGTTTGCATGTTGTTGAAGAGTATCATGGAATTGGATATGGGCTTTTCTCATGTTGTTGTAACTTAGATTACCAATCACTTTTACTCTGTAGGAAAATTTTTTATCCCTTTCATGTTGACCATTTATAATTGTTCATCTCCCTTATACCGTAGAAACAAGATTATCTTAGTTTTCTTCTGGGTTGGATAGTTCAATTAGTTATTCGTAAAAAAATGGATAGTTAAATTAGTTAAATGATTATATGTGCATGAGTATGTTTGTTAGCAATGCAACATATGTCTTTTTTTAATTTAAGACAGACTGTGGTGTTCATGTTGATTCTATCAACATTTTTGTTATCCTCCTTCTGCACTCCCCTAGATTGCACTCCTAGATCGCAAGGTGTCGGGCATTTTGCTTCATAGATATCTTGCTACTTGCATTGGTAAGCACATACTCATCTCTAAATTTAATTGTTTACACATGATGAGCATACACAACTTATATTTCTTTCCATGCATATTACGTACCATTGAATTTCTTCCCCTGAATTATTATGTGCATTGCGTTTGTTCAAAACATATAGGCTATAATCTTCTTCCTTTTAAGGCGATTGAGTGCATATGGTTTACAAAGATGGATGGTGCCAAATATTCTTCGATGCATCTTCGTAGGCATTTAGTCTCATGCAGTCATGGACACCCCCACCATCAGTCATTACATGTTGTCACCCCTGAAATGAACCAATCTACTGCTTCAACACAAGTGTGTAGACAACATAGAAATAGAGGTTAGTTAGGATAAAGTACTGCAAATTACCCTCAAGATTTCTATGAACGGACCACTGTATTAGAGAATGGTTTCACACATTGTGCAATAAAAATGGACTTGGCATTACTAACACATTAGTTGTTCCTCATAATGTCCACTGCAGGCATGTGCAGATATCTTTTCAAGTAGAATCAGAAAAGAAAAATCTTTTCAAGTATGTGACAAAATGATTTGATTGTACCAGATAAAAAATGGAGTCTAATGCTAGGTCATCCTTTTCACCAAGTGAAACGGCCAATGAAATAGATATTCATCGAGAGTGTCGCTATATTGCACCAAATGAGGCTGTTTGGCGCTTGCCTAAGTATGACATTCACCATACATACCCGTCCACAGAAAGACTCCCTGTTATTCTTGCTGGAATGAAGATTGATTCAGTACCTCAGATCCCCAAAGGTCATGTCATAAAGAAAAGCTTCTCTATCGCTAATGCACAAGTGTTGCCCTCTACAAAGGTTAGATAATTTCTATTAATTCAGAAAAGTATATTCTTCCTAATTTCAACCAAATTTGCCTGCAAAATACTAACTTGAACCATGTAATATCTCCAGCCATCTCCAATCAAAGAATTGACGACCCATTCATCTTCAATTATAATAATCGAGAGGTTTGCCATGAATACCAATATAGAAGTTACAACCTCTATCTAAACACCGCTGACCAATTTTTTTCTTCATAGTCCAATGATCCAATCACCAGAGGACTCAAACAACACTACATATCCCTCTTGCCTAGCGGCAGATATTGACACTGAGGAAAAACAAAACAAGTATGCTTAGAACTCTCTGTACAAATCAATCGGCAGATATTCAACGGGAAATTCAAATGTCAATTTTTTCTTGCAGGCACTCTTTAGCTAAAAGGATCACTGAATTTGCGGAAGATGAAACTACCAACAAAGAGAGGTATGAACGGATAACAATAATCCTATTTACCATATAATTTCTCAACGGTGCAATATTTACATGTCACAGTCAAAAGGAGGTAGATCTTGAGGCCGCAGAATTTCATCTTCAAGTTGTCAAAAAGCATAAACAAGACTGCAAGAGTATGTGTGTCATCTCATATTACTTACCAAATTCCAAATATAATATTCACCATTATTTTTTTTCGTCCTCAAGCAACATTGCAGACAACAACATGAAAATGAACAACTTAAACGGCCATGAGGATAAACACCAATAGAAGCATAGGTACTGTAAATTTCATGTCCAAACAAAATTATCTACAGTTTTGGTTTCTCTCCTCTAGCCTGAATAGAGGAGGATAACTGTATCAATAGTGCTCTCTTTTTACAACATGCAGGATATCGTCAAAAACTCACTCAAGCAGCAACAAGCTACACTGCCTTATGTTTAAATTAGTTATATTGTGTTGTAATCTCTCTCATTAGTATTACTTCTGGGTGATCCTATGCATGTAATGAGTTATGGATAGTGCTTATGCAACTATATACGGACTGGATTACATTGCTTTCTATTTACATATAGTTATATTATGGCTCAGATTTCAATCCATTGAACACTCACTGGTAATTACATGATGATCCTATGCGTGTAGTGACATATGGATTCACCTGCATTCTGAGGTATATGTGTTGCTTTGCACTTTATTGAGATGAGCATGTGGATTTTACTATAAATGTTTCAATATATATATTATTTTCCTGTTACATGTGCGAATGGTACAAAATTTAGGATAGGTCATGTTAAAATTTCTGGTGAAATTGCTTCCAACATCTTGATTACATCCATATCAACAAGGTGTGTAGCAAGCATGTAACACGCGAAGGGCCGAGATCCACAGCAAGCCAACGATCTGGCAAGTGTTTGTTTGCTTTCACGATTTCAACATTTATCATTGCATAAACTCTCATCCACAAATTCCCGTAGCAACGCGCGGGGTACCATCTAGTTAGTATAAAGAAGATGTGCATGGCATAACATAATTATGATTTACGCCACACAACTGATTAGTAGTACTAAATTCCAAGTTTGAGATAGCTAGTCAACGTGTAAAGTTTTAACTAGAAAAGAGGATTTGCGATATTGCATGACAAAGCCTAATTGGGATTTGCTTCACTTGCCGTGGGTGTGGACAGATAACAACTTCTTTCGCTCGCGCCGCTTCCGCGAGCGGCCGGGCGAAACCCTAGCCCGTCGCCGCCGCCTCCCACACTTTCGCCTCCTCCTCCCTCGCCACCGCCAGGGGATGGCGCCGGGCAAAGCCCGTGCGTGCGTCGGTGGCGGCGGGGTCCTCCCCTCCCCACGAGGCGCGGGCGGCGCGGGACGTCCGGCTCCCGTGGTGGCGCGCATGGCCAGGTACGACGTGCAGGCGAGTGGATCTGGCGTGAGGGCGGCCAGGTGAGGGCGGATCTGGCGAGGGTGTGGCGCGGCCTGCCGCGGAGGCGGCCAGGCTCGCGGATCTGGCACCGGCGACGGCACGCG
>NC_057807.1:599402478-599449565 GCF_018294505.1 Triticum aestivum
GGTGGCGGCCAGGCGAGGGCGCGTGGAGGTGCCTTGGTGTCGGCGCAGGCTGGCGGGGCGGTGCCCCTCCGGCGTGTGGTGGCCGGATCTGGTCAAACCTGGCCAGATCTGTGGTGTGTTTGACGCGCGCCGGCCCTGCGCGCTGGTCCTATGATGCTGGAGCAGGCGGCTCCGGCCGTGATAGATGCGGGATGCAGGGACTAATCTGGTCACTGTAGGCTCGCAGTGGGCGGGGTGGACCACGACTCCATGGCTTCTACGACTAGGTTCTGCGGCGGTGGCGGTGCGAGACTGCATGGACGAGCTTCTGTGGGCACGAGCGAAGGTGTGCGGCGATACGGACGAAAGTCCTGCACGACCAGAGGCCGGTGGCGATGGCACCTGTGGGTGTCATTTTCCTCCTTGGAGGCGTCACCTGAGGTGTGTCGGCATCTTCCTCGTGCTCGGATGGTGGTTTGTCTCCGGGCGAAATCCTAGGTCCGGTGTTGGATCGGCGTGATGGCGGCGTGTTTGACGTCGTTCCTCTGTTGGGAGCATCATGTTTGGAGACACTTCCTGGAAGCTCTTTGTGGCGCTCCTCCGGTGCTCACCGCTGTTCAAGGTGAAGCTCTAGGCGCAATGTACGACATCATCGATGAGTCCAAGACGAAGCTCTTTCTGGGATCGACCAAGTCCCGCCATCTACCCCCTGCTTCCTGGGTGGATGGTGCGTTGGCGAGGGAAGTTGTAGTGGGAGCTGCTGCTATCTTCGGAGGTGATCGGCGTTGTTCGAGACACGGTGGTGATGCTTAGCTTAGGACAAGTGCTTCGGTTGTGTAGTCATGTTGTTTGTGGTGGGTGTAGCTCTCCGCAGCTATTAGGGCCGCAGTTTTTTCTTTCTCTTTTTGATCTTCGGATCTTCACCATGTTGTTCTTCCGCTGCTTTCTGCTAAATCTGAATCAAGCCAACAATTTGTTGGATCTTTCAAAAAAAAAACTTTTGTGTTATGATCCAATAGACGATACTGCGGCATTACCCAATGCCACCCCTAGAAAATGACAAAGCTGATAGTATGTGCTCTTCATCACTTTTGCTACTTCCCCTAGAACATTCGATTTATGTGGAGTTTGCTACATGTCTCGCGACCTTTTGGTTGTTCAATTAAGAAGCATAGTGTTTTCCTAAGATCACACAACCGATTTGTTGTACTAAATTCCAAGCTTGGGATTGCGATGCCAATGTGTAAAGTTTAACTACTCCCTCCATCCCATATTGTAGGACATTTGTTGGCACTAGTGTAGTGTCAAAAAACGTCTTAGATTATGAGATAGAGGGAGTAGTAAAGAAGATTTGCGTGATATTGCAATGTATAAGGTGACTTTATAACATTGGTTTACATGTAATGTAAGCTTATCTTCGTATTTTCAGTTGAGAGATCATAACTGTTACGTTTTTCTTTTTGCTACAGAAATGCCCCCTTTACAGCCATTTGTGAATAACCAAATTTTAAGTGAGGACTAATTCCCGACAAACCTTTGCTCAGCTGTTGCCCACCTCCCATAATGCTTTTATGGCAGGCTGCCACTGGGCTCTTTTATCCTGGTCCTGCTTCTTCTATTCACCTTTTCTAAGCTTATCATGCAGCTCCATTCCTTTCCTCAGCTGCTCTCTGTGTACCTCCTATCATCTCTCCTGGGTGAACTCTTTTGCTTACCCTCCATTCCATCCAGCTGCCTTGCTACAAGTTTGCCTCCTCCCTAGTGATACTGCTCTAATGTTTGGTTGTTTCCTCGCTATAGCTCTTCGGATGGGTGATAGCTTTGGAAATTTCCCATTCCCGACAGGTCCTATTGTGATTCGAAAGTTGTCACCTTAATGTAAATTTTTGATGAGTAGCAATACCAAGCATTTGGCTTCAAAGTTCAGACTTCCTTCATCGTATACACACTTATAACTACGCCCTTTCACATTGATGCTCATTTTGAATAGTTACGATACATGCCTCTTCGTGGACTAGTGATTGCTATGAGAGCATGGGGTCGTTTAGTCTTATACTACTATGTGTCTTGTTGTTTTCACTTGTAGTTTACGGACATAGGTGTTCTGTTTAGATATTGTTTTGGTATATATCCATGTCGATCTCACTTGCATCTGTAATGCTGCAAGTGGACGATGGCTCCCCAACTTTCGGCTCGCTCCCCACGCTTCTCTCCCACCCAGGATTTTGGTTACCGCTCGAAATTTCGAGATTTACCATGGTTACTGCATATTTCTGCCCCCTCGGTAAATGGGCATTTCCAGCATTTTTCTTTTGAGTTTTTGAATTTTTTTTAATTCAAACGCTCAATGTATAGTAAAGTGTGGCAGCACCTCACAGCATGCGTGTAGACATGTTCCACTGAGCTAATAGCTCTTTAATGATAAATATAAGTTCAAGTGCTATCTATATCTATTTTGCAAGAATTTGAATTCAAAATTCAATTATAAATTTCGTGGTAACCGTGGTAACCATGTTTACCGGTCCTCCTCGGTAAAAATGCCCCATTCAGTAACCAAAACGTTGCTCCCACCCACCCCCGCGTGTCGGCTGCTCGCTCCGACGGCCGGCGGACACCCTCCCGTCCGTCGGCTGCTCGACGGCCGGCGGTCACCCTTCCACAGCCCCATCTGACGACCGACGACGAGCTTCGGAATGTCTTGCTGTACAGCAACCCATGGCAGCGGCCACCGCCTTTTGTTGCCAGGTAGCAGCGGTGGCTGCCATTCTAAGGCTCGACCTCCACTCCGATCAGCAGTTGAATGATGTCCGGCTCCGGTTGTAGACAATCGGTGGTTCAGTAGTTGGTGAGCCTTCAGCCCGTGCTCGGAAAATAGATTCTTTTTCATTAAGCAGCACTATTTATATACTTGGTTCAATGCATTGAGCAAAGAAAAGGTGGAGGGCATTTCATTTAACCTCATTTTTAAAGAAAAAGAACTTTACCATCCAATTGGACCATTTTTTTTGCAATGTTTGACAAGAATCTAGTTACAATTTCATGTGCTTTTTACTTTGACTTGATTGTATTTTTTCTATTCCTTAAAAAAGAGAGTCAAAATGAGTGTGTTGAACCGCCTCTGTCTCCCAAACTCGTAGGTAGTGCCATATCTAGTAATTTTGCTCAAGGTGGTGCAATCCTCGATACAAACGATTCCCACAAAAATAATATGCCAACATACGAGTGTAGAATTCATCACAAGCATAGAACATTTACTGGATTTATTGCATGGGTAGCATGATTGATTGTCGAAACCCTCCTCTTACATGTAACAGGTGAGGCAAATGACAAGACACTTCAGAGAAAACACATTATGAAGATAGGAGGGGATTGACCACATGACCGATGAATAGAACCACACCAGAAGTGTCTTCCAGGATAAGGAAGAGGAAAGGGTGATCCGCGATGAAATCCAAGACCGAGGGCGGCGGTGCTTGTCGCAGGACTACTTTAGCAATAGTTGTTGCTGCAGCCTCAGTTCCTGTTTCGTTCACTTCGACAAATGCTTTGTGGAAAATGGATGAGATGTAGAGGTTCTATGCCATTGGGGAATCCACCATCTTTGAAAGATCTGCTTCAGCACCGAATGGTAGTTGTAGACCTAAACCTTTGAGCAAATCAGATGCCTCTATTCCCAAGGATATCTTGAACTTGGGGAGCTTGAATTGCCTGAGTGCAACCTTCTGCCTTGGGATATGTTGTTCCAGCAACTCTGGTTCGGCACTCAACTTTTCTGCCAAGCTCCAGATACCACTTGGTGCTTCTGGAAGAAGGATGTACATGGAGAACTGCCTCTTGTCCCCACCTTGCTTGTAAGGAAGCTTAAGTACTTTCAAGCCATCAGAAGAAGAAACATATTGTTCTCCTGAGCTGTACATGAATGGTGTTTGAATTGAGCTCCCATCAAGAAGGTAGAAGTAGTCGCTTTCTGTTCCACGTGGATCAAACTGATCTGTCCAAGCTCCTTTGAAATAAAGGGCATTGCCAAGAACAAGTCTAGTGGTATTGCTAATAGATCCTGCGGGGAGAATATCTTTGATGAGACCGGTTGTGACTTTCTCTACCCATGAGTTCACTTGAGCAGTAACTTCTGCGGCCTAGATCAAGTCAAAATAAAAGAAAGGTCAATTATGTTATAAGAATACATTGAAAAGTACTATTGTGTCACCAATGTTTTAAAAAAATCTTCTCAATGTATAAAATATTATACTTGTGCTGAGAATACAAAGCAGAATACTAAGGTTTTTGCAAGACATTTGTATATGTAGTAAGGTTTCACACACATAGTAAAATCATCACATACAAGCACGGTGATAGAAAAAAAGCATATGTGCATACGAAAATGATTAAATGGTCATCACAACATCTCGAAGCAATATTATGCAATACCTATGGGAGTTCAGCACATAGAGATTGGTTATACATATTCCTATACGTATGCTACTGTAGAGTACAACAAGCAACATGCCAGCACAACGATGAATGTTACCAAAGTATGGTAAATTTGTGTAACCAATAACTACAATTCAATAATTAAGTTGGACAAAAATGAGAAGGGATTAATAAGTACTCCATGCATATTGCAAGTTTGAGCTAGACAAAAATAAATTGTACAAGCAGCCTGAACGGTTTAAAAGTAGGATATATTAAGTTGAATCTATTTTATTTTACCAACCAACCCAAATACTATATGTATGTACCTATAGAAAGCAGGAAATTGTTCTAAAACATCTAGTCACTACCAGAAAACAGACTTTTCCCCACGGCTAAGAACCCATAGGAAAAAGCCAAATCCCGTCAGGAAAATATTTCCTGACGGTTACCCGACAGGAAAATTTCGCCAGGAATAAAACGACAGGGAAATCTTTTAATGCCTGATGGCCAGCCGACAGGAATTATTTTCCTGACGGTTATTCCTGTCGACTACCCTCAGGAAAATCTTGATGCCGTCAGGTTTATAGGTAGACTTATTGTGACGGCCAGCCTACAGCGAAAATGGCACGCAGGAAAATGAATTATGTTGAGCATGTATTTTTCTTTCTTTAGGATCAATGTTGAGCATGTATCTGACAAATCCATATCCTTCTATAGTTACAAATTTATTAGCACATATCAATGGTCCACGTATGATCCCATTAAGTGAAAATCCACATCATATCTTCGTACAAGCATCCAAAACCAGTATATACATAGCACGTATCCATGCATGATTGAACATCTGGTAGATGACATCTGAAAATTTTAATTGCTGTTGTTTTATTTGCTCAACAACAGTAACATGTCAGTTGTACGCATACATGCCACCGCCACCCAAAACAATAAGACTCATGTTTCTAAGTCCACTGGTTCATGATCTGGAGCATCATCTACACCTTCATAAGTTTCTAAGTCACCTTAGGCTATCACCATGTTCTCAACATCATTGTTGCCTTTGCTGTTGCCATTGCCGACGTGGTCGCCCATAGCACCATCCTCCAAGCTAACAGAGGATAACTCGGTGTTCCCTGCAAAGTCATGTACACAAGTAACGGGAATAATATTGGAAAGAGAAGGAGATGATGACCAACATCTTTCACCATATGAGTTGTTATCCGCTTAACTCTTTCAAGTTTCATCTTTTAGCATATCTATACAATATATCCTACAGCCCCATGAAACATATATTTTATATTTTAAAGTGGCTCCAAAAGATAATCTGGTCCACTTGATGATAATTTAGCTAATCAAGGACTAAAAAAGGATGTTCATTTAGTTTTTCTTTGTAAATCTTAGATATGGCATATGGCAGCAATGCAACCATTAGATGTTATACTACCATCTTGGTGCTTTATAAAATAATGGATAGGATTAAACAATACTCACTGGTAGCTTCATGTTCGACCTTGTGCCCACTAGGACGACATTCTTAACGAGGTCCTGCCCTTTTTGCCCTGATGAAAAATGTGCAATCTCAAGATTCCAATCAAGAATAGATGATTTTGTTCAGAACAAGACTAAAGATTTCTGGAAAAGCAGAGTATACTTGTAGCCAGCGGAATAACAGTTTATCTAAAAAGATGACCAAGAAGGCAAGAACTTAAGAGATTGCATAATCCCCTAATTTTAGATATATAGTAAATTCAGCTTCATCTAAACTAACATGATGGGTGAAGATTGTAATTCAAGGAAGTAAAATAAATTAATGGGGTTAGGTAGAAGTTGGGCAAACAATGGCTCCAGATTCAATGCACAAGAGCCAAAGACTGGACAAGAAGACCTGAACTAAATCATGCCCTCAAAGAAGATCCAGCATGCCATACACCCTTGAGTAACTGAGGAATATGACTGCCAGTCTAGATACATGATGGAAGTAACACACAAATCAGATAGATATGCATGTGCATTAATTACCTCATGTTGCTGACCTGCGAGAACTTCATAAAGAAGAGGTATGCACTCCTCATAGTCTTCAGCATCCATGGGCTTGCACCTGAACCAAAACACACACACACACGCGCGTAAAACAGAGCACGGACACGCACTGACTCACTCTTCGAATAGGGCATATGCGAACAGGTGCCGAGCTCAAGGGATGACATGTTCCAAACAACAAGGTACCTGCGACCAAATATGTGTTCAGGAGAAGATTAGAGGAATGGATTAGTGGCGCTGTGCATATGAGGAGAGACTGAGTTAGCATCAGGGATAGATGGTGTATAGTCTCAAAACAATTTACACTACCTCATCATAAATAAGTAATTTGCCAAATAAATAAGGACAGCAACAAATAATAAGGTAACAATTTGGGAGATAATTGCCACATAAAAGCAAGTATGTATATTTCCAAAGTGTGAGAGGTACCTGAGACAGGTTTTGCCTTGCCCTTCCTTCCACTACAAAGACTTCTAAAGATGAGAAACAAAACCTAAAAGAGAGTGGCACAACTATGCAAATAATTACTTACATTGCTAACTAAAATATGACTAACTTGCTTCTAAAATTGAACGTTTACTGCCAAAATTATTTGTGAAGGGAGGCGATATATAGAAGTTGTACCAGTGTGGCTGCAGCTTCAACAAAGGATCCTTGATATGGCAGATTCAAGCTACAAGAAATCAAGCATGAAAAAAGAGTAAATATTTGACATCTGATTTCAAGACATTATACTACAATTTGCTCATAAAGTTTTTCAAATGTACATAAATACATAAATACCACTGAGAAAGCAGCTATAGGCCTCATCTTTATATGCGGTACATATTCTAAAAGTACATATCTAGCAATGATACAAGAAGCTTTTCAGTTTCTCAATTATATTAGCTAACATCAGTGCTAATAACACAACCAATTGTAGGTCCTAAAATTTTGAGATATGTGAGAGAACAAAACTCTTTCTAGCAAATTGAAAATTGAACAAATCAACATACTGAAAACAGATGCAAAGGGACCCTTATTTTCCCACTCACAAGCCTACTCTTTTCACCAATGAGCCAGCAAAAGAAGGAAATCAAGATCCGGATGCCCTCAGATCTAGATTCTACATAAATTGTATGAACAACTAAAGATCCTGACTTCGTTATTTGGATGACCATGGTTGGACTTACCACAGAAAAATGGATCAACTGGCTTGGACAAAACGGAGAGGAGGAGGCCGCTGCTGTCACGTCAGACGAGGAGGAGCAGGAGTTTACTGGATGTGCAACAACAGACTTACCCAGATCTGGAGCAGGGAGCACGGGGTACAATCATCGCGTCCAGGGAAGCCGTGTTGGGCGGAGTGGTCCGACGAAGGTGGGATGCAGCAAGGGTCGGAGCTGCAGGCAAGCGACGGCGGAAGTCACAGACATTAAAGGTGGGCGTCGGTGGCGGATGCAGGTTGACCCGGGCGGCGGTGGTGGAGGTGAGAGACGACCAGTAGTGGAGGTCGGGAGAGTGGAGGGCGAGCGGTGCCGGAACGATTTAGGGCGAGTGGCGCCGGCCAGGAAGTTTGAGGAGGGCGGCGGCCATGGAGCAGATGTGAGATGGAGAGATGGGACGAAGTGGGGAATTGGTGGTCTAGGGATTCTATTCATCTGGATGGGCCTTTTTTCCTGTAGGCCCATACACACAGGAAAATCGGCGGAAGTTTCATTTGAGGCGCCAAAGCGAAAAAAACGCAGGAGGTAAGAATTTCCGGCGCCAGAGCCCGTTTCGCGGTGGTGAAATGGCGGGCTGGGCCTCAAATATTTTTCCTGTGGGCTGGACTCTCAGGAAAATAGTCAATTTTCCTGGGAGCCAAATTTAGCCCGTTAGGAAAATTTATATTCCTGTGATGGGCTTCGGGCCTCACAGGAAAATTCGTCACCTGCAGGAAAAGTACAGTTTCTGGTAGTGAGTGTTAAAAACAGTGGTATAGAAATACCCACTAAATTTCAATGGAAAAGGACTATAACAAATTTTGGAGGCTTAATTAGTTAAATGTAACACAGTACCTCTATGTTACATCAGCACAAAACAAGGACTTTGAGAGAAACAATGGCATGCCATACTCCAGCCTCAAAATAATTATGACATAGATAACAGACAAATTCTTTTACTCTGTATTTGTTTACCGGTAAAAACCTTGCCGTCATTTTGAGAAGGAGCAAGACAAGGAAGGGGGATCACCTTAGTTTGGAAGTCTACGGACTGGGCCTCGGCCTTGTACTTGCACAGTGCGAGCTCCTGGAAGGATGGCTTGAGCTGCAGCGACGCGTCCACGAATACGCCGTTGGCGAAGGCGACGCGTGGGCTGCCGATGTTAGACGCGTTGGCGAGGACGAACTGCACCACCTGCTCAGCGAGTGTGTGGAGTCCCTCAACCTCGCCTTCTCCCAGTGTCGTGGCAAGTTGGTTGCGGGTGGCGCCCCCCGCGCCAGCGGTGATGAGGCTGAGCGCCACGTGGAGGGAGACCGGAGAGAATGCGGCATTGTTGACAGTAGACTTGGGGTTGGATGAGATAGCGGAGGCGAGGCGGAAGACGAAGCGGGTCTGGTGCGCAATGGAGAGGCGAACATCAGTGGCGAGGGTGGTTGCCATGGCTGGGGTGGAGGTTCGTTGGGCTTTTGTTAGAGTTGAGAGAAAGATGGATGACTGGGAAGTGCTGTTTTCATCGGTGATTTGTGGCTATTTAACGGGAGGCACAAGCCCTGAGATATGCAAAGGTTCGAAGCATCTGCGCCATAAAGCAAGATAAGTGGTTTGTTGTCTCTTGTTTAATTAGTCATCGTTGTGTCATTTCGTATATATGTTAGAAACCTGAACTTATCCTATCTCGAGTTAGCGTGGTGCTTCCTGTCTGATCTTCCCGTACCTCTGAGTTCTGTAGAACATCGGATTTGTGGGAGACCACTACAAGCCTCGTAACCTTTTAACTGATCGTCTTAAAAGCATTGTTTGTTTTATTAAAATCACACAACTGATTAGCAATTCTGAATTCCAAGCTTGAGATAGTGGCGCCAACCTGTAAAGTTGTAACTAGTAAAGAAGACGTTCATGGCATTGCATAATTAGGATTTGCATCACACAACTGGTTAGTAGTACTAAATTCCAAGCTTGAGATAGCTATACCTGTGTGTAAAGTCCTAACTAGAAAAGAGGATTTGCACAATATTGCATGACGAAGCCTTATTGGGATTTGCATCACTTGCCGTGGGGTGTGGGCTTAACTTGTCGTCAAATTAATATGTTCTTTTCATCACACTGTGACATATCCAACGCTACCCCTGGAAGATGACAAAACTGATAATATGTGCTTTTCATCACTTTGGCTAGTTCCCCTAGAACATCTGGTTTATGTGGATTTTGCTACACATCTCATGACCTTTTTGTTGTTTAATTTAGAAGCATGCTATTTTCTTAAGACCAGACTACTGATTAGTAGTACTAAATCCAAGCTTCGGATTCCGATGCTAGCTAACGCGTAAAGTTTAACTTGTAAAGAAGATTTGCATGATATTGCACCATATAACAAAATTGGGTTTTGCATCATTTTGTTGTGGGCGTGGGCTTAGTTTGTGGTTAAATTAAAGAGTTATGATCCAAAGCAGAGCAAGATTCCATTCCTCAAAAACACCTAAATAATGGCACCACGTCATTCAACGCTACCCATGCATTTGCATAATACCACTACAATTGGAGTTTAGGGGTGTGGACTTAACTTGTGGCCAAATTTAATCGTATGATCCGACGACGGCAGCGCTGGGGAGGTGGACACGGGCACGTCTACCTGTCGCCTGTAGCGAGCCCGAAGTTTGTGTCGCCTTAGTTGCTTGTATATTGGGCCGGCCCAATAAACACTTCCGTTCCTGCACCAACCAATTTGCTATAAAGTCGCTCAACATATGTAGCTTCATGTGACAGAATTTAGTTACAAAATTAGGCAACAAATATTTATGTGATATAAATACACCACATATATAAAAATAGATTTCCATGTATTCTTTTAATCCATGAGTGTGAAATATATTTTCAAAGATTATCTTACTTAAATTTTAGAAAATGTTCATTGTGCCTTCAAAAAAATGTGAATGCACTGTAATATAGATTTCTATGTATTTTTATAAATTACGTTAATATATTGCATCCTTTGTTAATTATGTTAATATATTTCAAACATTATGTTAATTATTACTTTTAAATGTTCACCGCGCCTTCAAAAAATGTTAATGCTTTAAAAAGAATCATGCAATTTATATTAAAAAATTGTAACTTTAGAAAACATTCCTTGTATTTAAAAAATATTCGCAAGTTTAAAATTTTGATCATAACAATTTCCAAACTGTTCATATATTTTTTAGAAATATTGCATCATTTGTAAAAAAAAAAGTTCTTATCAGTCAGAAAAATCATGACATTAAAAAATGTTCATGTGTTTTATAAACATGTTTCATGACATTTTAGAAAATTGTTCTTGCAATTATAAAGAGAAAATTCATAACATATAAAAAGATGTTCGTGACATTTTCCCAAAATATTCTAGCACTTTAACAGATATCTACACGTTTTAAACAATATTCATGTCATTTAAAAATATATTCAACGTGTGTTTAAAAAAGCTCACTTTATATTTACAAAATGACAATGTGCATTTTTACTAATATCCAGCATGTATTTAAAAAATGTTCAACAGGTATCTTAAACAGGTTTGATTTGTATGGCAAAGAAAATTCATTTTACTAAAATCAAATCAATATATATTGAAAAAGGAAAAATAAAAGGAAAAGGGAAAATGAAAAATAAAAAATAAAAAAATTAAGAATAATCGATAAAAAAGCACAGAGAAAAGAAGAGGTACAACACCGTGTTTTTACTGGCACGGCGTTCTGACCCAGTTAAGTCTCTGGTTGGTGGGCCTACGCCCGACTTGATCGGTTCTTTGAAAACGAAACCTCTGCTGAAAAGCATAAAAAAAACATCCCTAAAAGAAATTATAAGAAAGCTCGTTCGGTTTTCCGGAGCAGTTTTTTGGGCGAGATGACCTGCGGCGGCCTCCCCATCTCGCCGGCGCCGGCGCCGATGCCGACGGTGGCGGCCCCGCTGGAGGACGAGAACCTCCTGCCGGAGATCCTCGTCCGCCTAGCCCCGCTGCCGTCCGCCCTCCCGCGCGCCTCCCTCGTCTGCAAGCGCTGGCGCCGCCTCGTCTCCGACCGCCGCTTCGTCCGCCGCTTCCGCGCCCACCACCTCCGCAGCCCCCCTCCCCTGATCGGATTCTTCGAGGAGGTCACCCGCGAACCCTCCCCGGACTCCCCCAGCAGCCTCTTCTTCACCCCTATCCTGGATCCCCCCAACCGCGTCCCGGTCAGCCGCTTCTCCTTGAGCTTCCGCAACGGCGACGGCCGCACGATCCTCGGCTGCCGCGACGGCCTCGTGCTCCTCGTCGACGCGGGGGGTGCCGAGATCGAGGTCCTGGTGTGGGACCCCGTCACCGGCGACCAGCACCGCTTCGTCGTCCCTCCGGTGATCGACGAGCGCCAGGTCGTCGAGATCTTAAACGGGGCGGTTCTCCGCACCGCCGGGATCCTCGACGACCGCCCATTCCGGTTCCAGGTGGTCTTGGCAGGCATCGACAGGCCAAACAAGCGGCTGTTCGCCTGCGTTTACTCGTCGGAGGCCGGCAAATGGGGCGATCCCATCTGGGTATCCGTGGATTCTGAGAGCAACGTTCGCACCACGGTTTCAATGCGTGTTTCCAGCACCCTGGTTGGGAATTCCCTCTACTGGTCGCTGAATGGGGATACTGCTGCCGTCCTTCAGTTTGATTTGGGCACACAACGCCTGGCTGTGATACCGCTGCCACTGGATAAGTGCAGCGACGGCAGCCGCTCCTTCCGGGCTATGCCGGTGGACGGTGGCGGGCTTGGCATCCTTGAGCTGTTGGATTTCAACATCCAGTTGTGGAAAAGGGAGATCGACCGTGCCGGTGTTGTTTCGTGGGTGCTGGGGAAAACTATTGAATTGGATCAGCTTCTTTGCCTGGACAAGAGGGGAATGAGTCCAATGATGCTGGGGTATTGCGAGGTCAATAATGTGGTGTTTCTGAGGACAGTATTCAGTATTTTCTTGGTCCAGCTTGAGTCATTGAAGTTCAGCAAGCTACCCATACAGGCATCTTACTTCTTGGTTCATCCATTCACAAGTGTTTATACTGCAGGTAATAACCAAGTACTTTTCTACAATTGATCGATGGAAAGCTTTTCACATCCTTGGTGTTAGACTAATAATAATATAAATTAAACATGTGTCAACAGTTCCTTTTGCCGCTAAATGTGCTATTGAACAAACTGCCATGCTGCTTATGATATTATTTTTATGATTTTCAAACTCTGGGATTGAAGTCAGAGGTAGCGAGCATCTTATGTAAGTTTATTAGATGAAGAAAAATATAGATTAAAACCATTAATGTAAAGATAAAACAAAGCTAAATTTCACTGCTACCTTTCTATTGTGTTATGCAAAAGACGTATAATGCCAGTGATTGTGTTTCCCGCCTTGAGATGGAAAACAGCTGGAAATTCGAAAGCTGAAATGTCCAAATGGTGGCTCAATATAGATTTAAAGGCTTAAAACTAGTTACATCCTTTGACCCAATGTTTATTTATTTTAATCTTGCTAACTTAAATCCATAATAAAGGCTTGATTTGATAATATTTCATTTTTACCACTTGTTGAAGACTGGCAAGTGTCAGAGTCTACTTGTACCAGAGGATAAATAAATTGAGTTTGTTTTATCTTTTCAAGCTAAAGTTATTCAAATATGAATTGTCATTATTTCTTTGTTCTTAAAATTTATTGGTTTGAATATATTATATTTTATCTACTTCAGATAACACGGGAATAACTTTAGATCACTTCTTCGTTCTGATCAGCTAATATTATGTGCATGCCATTCCATTTTAGGAGATTACTGAGTGTATATACCATTCTCAGAAATATTCTATGCAAGGCAGTAGATGTGCTTTTGTTTATCTATTCCAATGTTGAAACATGTGTTTTTCCTCTCTCAATTTTAGCTTATCTAAATATATCGTTGTTATCCCATCGTATCTTTGGTTCTTTGGCTTATGCTTGTAGACATGGGCATTGGTGGTGGACCTGATGAAGCCAAACTTCTGTGTAATGCAATGCATAAGGTGACTGTATTGTGATACATTGGTTGAGCAGGTAATGTAAGCTTATCTTTGTATTTTCATTTGAGGGATCATAACTGGTACCTTTTGTTTTTGTTACAAAATGCCCCCTTTACAACCATTTGTGAATAACCAAATTACAAGTGAGGATTCTCACTGTGGTTCACGCCACCTATTGTCGAAACTTGAAAGTAGGCCGCCATCTCTCTGCCTCCACTTTGATCTTGGTACTCTCACCTTAGAAAGCGCCGCTGTTTGTCTTGCTCCACACATAAATTCCTGTGCTGGTCCTTGTACACCTGCTTCTTCCTTGATAGCCACCACTGCTGCATAGTGTCACGAGATCGCAGTCTTGCTGCAATGGCCATTGCTCGGCCAAATCTGGCAGATCTGTGGGCATCACACAGGAAAATGCTCGGCCATCTCCTGATGCTGCGATAGTAGAGGACATGTGCCCAGATTTTGAGGTAGTGGTGCTCGAGGCTGTTGCCTGTTGACAGCCAGCAGCGATGCTGAAGGGCAAATCAAATGAAGAACCGGCATTTCAGAGGCAACTTCGCCTTCCAGAGGACCTTTTGGCAGCTGCCATAGCTTAATGCTGTAGTGAGTTCTAAAAAGCAGTGTCCATTTTGGCCCGAAGGAAGTGTCTTTATAATAGGATGCATAATCCCTGAGGCTTCTACCACATGGATTTGGTTGATCTAAACCCGTTAATTAGTAAACGGCTATTTCTTACATTTCCAAAACATGTGCCTTTGAGCCACAAGGCAGATGCATCTGCTTTCAACACCATGAAGCAGAGATTTTTTTTTTCCCTTTTGAACTTCTTCTGATTTTGCTGCCGGTTTGATTCTACTTTGGAGGTTTGACATAAGTTCCACAGTGATGACTTTGATGTTTATGCAATACAAAAATTTGTGAGGTGGTACAACTTTAATGGCTTTTGCATCATCAACCGGTGGTACAAATTTTTTATGACCAGTGACTGTTTCGCAGGTATGTGAGCTCTCATTCAGTTGCTGAGCAGCTGGTGAATGACTTCACCGGCGCAGGTTCCGTCGGTGCGGAAGTTGATCTTCTACGGAGCATGTTCTGGTCAACTGCGAGGAGTAGGATTTATTTGTCCAGTCTGGTAGCTCATTGTGTCCCCTAAATATAATTGTAGGCTTCATCCAACTGGCATGATGACAAGCCGCCACTTGGCCGCACTAGTAAATAATCCAGCGGCTGATTATTGCCTCCGGTTTCATTTTCTTTGTCTTCCGAGCAAGGCTCACGATTTCATCCGTTCAACTGGTTGGTAACTCAGTTCAAAAAAAAAAAAAAAAAACTGGTTGGTAACTCTGGTGCATCCTGTGCTCTCGCTCGCCTACCTATTTGGTACTGTTATCCTTTTGTTTATGCTCCGTCGTGGTTCCGCGTTGTATGCGGTGAGGAGATTTAATTCTTGAATTTCTGCTACTGGTACCAAAATGTTGAATTGATTTACTTGAGAAAGATGAAGCATCTGCCTAAGATACCTCGATAGAAAATGTCCGTACATATATAAATGAATGGTCATGTGTTTCAAAAAGCTCTTGTATTTTTTTTTAATGTTTGTGTCTACAAAAAAAATCATGCGTTAGAAAATATATTTTTGGAAATTATTCATGCATTAGTAAGAAATGCCTATGTGCAAAAAAATAAAATTAAAATGACGGAGAAATTTTGGGGAAAAGGAAAAACGAAAAAAGGTGAAAAAGAAAGAAAAATAGAAAAGAAGAAGAAGAAACAAAATAACCTTTTTTTTGGAGCTAAGGAAACAAAATAACCGGGCTGAAAAGAGGATAGGCCGGCCCATACGCGCGCGCGCGGTGCAGAAGGCCCATCGGGCTAGGGTTAAGTAGGCCGTATAGAGCCCTCGCCGCCAACCATCGTCTTCCGGGACCGGCATCTTCCGCCGCCGCCGCCGCCGCCGCAAACCGGAGAGCGAGACCGACCGCGCGCGCAGCACCGCCGCCGCCGCGATTTTCGCTTAGTTTGTTCCTCGCCTCCGCTCCCCCTTTTACCTTAACTCCGTCCATGGGCATCGTCTTCCTGGCTGCAATAGCCAGTGCTGCTGCCATAAAAAAGAAGAGCCGCCCGCAACTGCACCTGGAAAATTGATGATGTAGAAACAACGCCGTGCTTGCACTTTTTTATTCTGTATCTTCGTGTTATTATGTACTCTATAAAGATGCATTCAGAATTCTATATATTTCGAGTTTCTTTTATGCCATGTCCATGGTGGAAGGTTCAGCCACTGTATTTTACTCTTTACCATCCATGCTGGAGCAGCCTTGCCATGGATGGAAGCATTCACAGCATAATACTTTGGCGACGCGTGCCTCTGTTTGAAATATATTGGTACACTTGTTTGTTGTTATTATGCATGCTTCGTTCTGCAGTTTTTTAAGAAATTCAGGCCAGGCATGCTCAAAGTTACACTTGTTATCACAGACATGTACTAAGATATAATTTCCTTGCTACCAGTACAGCTTCTTTGATTAGTTCGTCGCCAAGATTCAGCAGCAGCGTTCTGTGTCATCATCTATCATCTAGACGCTAATTTATTTTGTCTGACATGGATGGATGGTTTAAAAGCAACTTGTTTCTCTTCCTTGAAATGCTTTTTTCAGCTCTTGGACTGTCAGATGGGCAAGATGGTTGCCATCAGGGTTCCCAGGAACATGCGCGCCAAACGCGAGCTCCTCAAGCACGCACCCAAGCTTGTAAGCTTTCTCTTTTTCTCTTTGACCTTTTCTATTTCAGCTGTTGCGAAATTTCCTTTCCTTCAGTTTAATTTGCAGTACCAGAAACAAACCGTCTCCGCAGAATTATTATAAATGCGGCACCCCTACAATAAGAGTAAATCATCATTATCTTGTGTGTCCGTGGCCAAGCGAAAACTGGCATCTTCCAGCAATTTCCCAAATTACTTTCAAGTAGTGTGCTGCATCAGTGTACTTTGGAGCCGAGTTGCACGCAAAAGGCTTGGCCAGATTTTCTGGCACATGTGCATATAACCACTTGCAAATCTTGACATTAGTTTCTGTTGGAAGGCTCTGCTGCTTTATAACCTTCCATGACAAGAAACTAGAAATAGTATGTACGTGTTTCTTTTCAATTCCCATAACAGACTGTTGCTCTAATGCTTGTTCCAGGTTGAGAATGGCAAGAAGATGCTTATTCTCCATGGTACAAAGACTAGCGCAGTTTTGAACGATGTGCTCGCAGATCTTTTTCACCTGAAGCGTGATCATGCTGTGAAGTACACCAAGAAGAACGACAACATCAGGCCATTTGAGAGCGGGGGTGAAACTTCCCTGGAGTTCTTCTCCCTTAAATCTGACTGCAGCCTCTTAGTGGTAAGTTATATCAGTTCCCATTGTGTATGTGGTGAGAATGCGACTTGTTATTCACTTGAGAAAAAAAAATACTAAACTGATGATGTTCTCAGAAGTAGATATAGTGAGCTAGGCAATGACTTTCTGAGCACCAGCATGGAAATTATCTGAAACCTTTTCCATGTCTGTTATAGTGAACCTTTTCATTTTTCTTTGTATATTAAATGTAGAGAATATTATTCTCTATTATTTTTAACTGCAAATATTTATATTTTTGCAGTATGGTTCTCACTCAAAGAAGAGGCCCAACAATCTTGTTTTGGGAAGGACTTATGATCACCACATATACGACCTTGTTGAAGTAGGAGTTGAGAACTACAAATCCATAGAATCTTACGCATATGATAAAAAATTGGCGCCTAAACTTGGGACAAAGCCTTTCTTTGCCTTCATTGGGGAGCACTTTGAGAGTGTTGATGAGCTGAAGCATTTGAAGGAAATGCTGCTTGATCATTTCAAGGGAGAGGTGTGCATCGTTATAGACAAGTTGGAACATAGGACATAGATAATCCCTCTAGCTTTAATTCCGTAACTTATTTAATGTTGATATAGGTGGTAGAGAATCTGAACCTTGCTGGTGTAGATCGGATATTCGTGTGCACAGCAATTTCCCCTACTACTGTCTACATGATGCACTGTGCTCTTCGTCTAAAAAGGTCAGGCACATCTATTCCTAGGATGGAGCTGGTTGAAGTTGGGCCTTCAATGGACCTGGTAGTTAGGCGGCACCAACGTCCATCTGAAAGTTTACAGAAGGAAGCTATGAAGGCTCCTGGTCATGCTAAGAAGGTAAATCCAATGGAACAGCTGTCTTTTGTTCATCAGATATTGTTATCCTGCTGGTTAGGTTGCAAAATGCGCCATTAGCCATAAACAACTATACTTCCTGCCCTAGTTTTGACACCAATAACTTGTATGCCAGTATGAACTCAGAACTACATTTAACATATTTGCAGGTGAAAAATGTGACGAATAATCCAGTTGACGGCAAGGAGGGCAGGATCTACATTCCAGACCAGGAGGTTTGTGTCTCTAAACTGTTTCACTAGCAGCTGTGAAGCTTAAATATAACCTATTTGCCACACTAATCCGATACATGGTTTTCTGACCGAAAGGTTTCGAAATTGACCTTAACAAGCGACATAAAGGGCCTGAAGCGGGAGCGCCGTGAAGCCAAGAAAAACAAGGAGCACTCGAAGAAGCAAAAGGTCAACCCTGAGTGAATAACGCAGAAGGCTATTCATTCGTGGTAACTGGTCCTTTTTAAGGATTTTTGGTGCACCTGATGATCGCATCGGCTGTGTTAAGCCAACTGGTGACCAACTTGTTAGGTTGAGCTGTAAATAGTGCGGTACCGTCTTTTTAGGCCGTAAAACCTGCCTACAGACTTCTGCATCTGTATTGAGGCGGCTTATCTATCAGACATTATTAGTGCGAAATTGTTGGAGCAACGTGTGTTAGGAGTATTTTGTTTTGCTATTGTTGTTAGTCCTTGATTCTAGCTGACCCGAGATGATTGTTGAGATGACATGGTTTAAGTCTGGTTACCATGGGCATTTTTTTTCTTCTGAATCTGCATATCGTGTGCATTTTTTGTCGTCTTTTCTTTTGTCCATATGTTCTTTTTAATCCTGTAGCCCCTGTGAATATGCAGCTTGTCCGGTGTTTTGATGCTTGGATTCACGTGAGCTACAAAAAAAAGTGAAAATCATTTGTTTTATACAGTACTCCCTCCGTCCCAAAATTCTTGTCTTAGATTTGTCTAAATACGAATGTATCAAGTCACATTTTAGTATTAGATAAACAAGTTCACTCTTTTAAAATCACCAATTTACCATTTTTTGTGTAGCCCATGTGTCAATGTATTTTTTCATGAAATTTTGCATATATGTAGTATACATCCGTATGAAATTTTGTGTAGCTCACGTGTCATTGTATTCTTTAGAATGTTTTGTTACCGAGTTGTGCTGTGACTCAGTTGTGGTGGCTGAGCAGTGTGGTATGTTTCGTGTGCATCATCATTTTTGGGTACTGATTGTGAAGAGTTTGCGAGTCGTTGGGTCAGTGATAACGAGAGAAATTCATGGCGACCTCTACAGCTGCTATCTTGACTCTGCTGAAATCCATGAATGGTGTTCCACTTTGGCAAAGGCAAATGGCCTGCCTAGACTCTAGAGGAGGCCCCTCGCAAAAAAAAAAAAGACTCTAGAGGAGGCCGTTGTGCCCTGCCAAGAAGAAAGAGACGGCGTATAAAAGGAAATGTTCATCATTTTGAATTTGACTTTGGAAGTTTCTGCTTCTGTGTGGAGTAATTTTTCTAAGAGTCATGGCATGTAGCAGTGGTGTTGCTAGTAAAATGATCCTGGGCTACACCCTGCGCCATGACACCAGGTCAGGTGATTGATGCCGGTGTTTGCCACTTCTTCTCCTTCCTCGTCAGTGGATGGCCTCGTTGGGGTTGGGGTTGTCGCTGCTGCTGTCGGTGGCGCCGTCGCTCGCGCTGGCGGCAGGAGGCGTCGGCTGCGCACGGCTGGGCGGCGACGGCGCCGCGCCGGCGCCCCATCCGTCCGGCTTGAAGCTGAACGGCATGCCGCCCCCCGGGATGCCTCCTGGCATAGGCATAGGCATAGGCATGCCGCCCCCCGGCATGGGCATGGCGGGCATCCCGGGGAGGGCGGGCAAAGGCACGGGCATGGCAGGGATCGGCATCCCGGGCATGCCGCCGGGGTTCGGGAACAGCGGGAAGGACGGCATCGTCGACGGCGGCAGCCACCACTTCATGCTGCCGGTGCCTGTCCTTGCGGCGGCCGCGTCGCTCCCCGCCGTCGCCGGCCCCGGGGCAGGCCCGGGCGCGACCGTGGCGTCGTAGGACGCGCCGCGCCCCGGCTCGAACTCCACCCGGCTGATCTCGTCCTCGTAGTCGTCCAAGGACGCGTCCTGCGGCGCGGTCTCGGTCGCCGCGGCCTCCATGGAGCCGAAGGCGAACTCCCGGGCGTACTCCTCGTCGCCGACGCTGTCGTCGTGGAGGAGGCGCATGCCGTGCCCCCACCCGGCGCAGGCCAGGAGCACGAGGAGGCCGAGGAAGACGGACGGCTTGCTCTGCTCCATGGCTCGCTCTGCTCTCTGGCTCCTTGGCTGTTCTCGCCGGCGAGGTGGTGAGGAGGAGAGGAGTGGGCAACGCAGGTTTTATAGCGAGGTAATTTAGGAGCTTGGAGCTGGGGGTAGGTTGGATCATGGTGAGCTGCCCTGCACTCCGATTTCTCAATCATCTCATGGTTTTTTACAGCAGCTCAGGGTGCATGCCGGAGGCGTGCAGCCGCAACACCACCTGAAAACTAACAACCTGGGTCAGCTTCTGCCTCCCAAATCTGGTGCTTAATCTGCACCCTTTGACCAGATTTTTCGACAGAATGCAAAAAATTTGGGCATGGACAGAATGGATGTGGATCTCAATCCCCGAAAATAAAATCGCGATCACAAATTTGGACCTGGCAGCGAGCAATTCTTTTCTGACAAAGCACAACGAATTTGAGCTCAACTTCCAGTATATGCAGACAACTTATGGTCTCACCAATTTTGTTGAGCAGCATCCCACAAATAAATGGGAGAACAGACGCATGCGTCGCGGTTGAATTTAAACCAGCGTTCTGGTTCTGTTCAGGAAGCACCTGAGCACAAATGCTCTCACATGACAATTGAGACACACTACAGGGCTGCAGCACACAAACTAGGCAGAATAATAGCAGGGATTTCACTCGATAAATCATGAGTGTCCATCTGATCTGATCTAGTCTACTCTCTCTTCTTGTTCCTCTTGGTGGGTATCCTGCTCAGGACGCCGCTGTCGAGTTTCTGGTACTGGTCCCGGAGCAGGCCCAGGATGCTGTAGAGGAAGTCGTCGACCTGGTCCTCGTACTTCTCGTAAAGCACAGGGAGCGTGTGAGCGCACACAAACCCTGTTCCAGGCAAAACCAGGTGTTGTTTTCATCAATGCAAGCAGCGGAACGCATGCTTTCGCGAAATAGGAACAGTTATGTTGTTTCTCAGTTGCAAAAAAAGGGGAGAGAAATAAATGTTATAGCTTCTTACCAATGTAAATAACGGTCAGGAAATTGAACCAGCTACCAGCTACAGAAGCAGACCACAACCCAACAATTGCCTGAAATAAAACATAGCGTGATATCAAAACATCTCTTGATGATGAACAGACACAATATCCACATGCAGAATTGATTTTTATGTTTTTCCTTTTTTGAACCCTGAACCATAGAAGATGCATTCTACGGTATTTTCATATATAAATAAAGTATATGTACAACCCTAAAAAAAGCCTTGGGCTCCACCAATTCCAGTTTTGTGGAAATCCATCTAGGTTTAAACAGAGATGAAGATCAATCCAATTCCTGAACTCTGATATGCTTGCTTTTGATTATGTGTGATATGAGAAGCAGATAGTTCTTAAGCAAGTGCCTCCAAATAGAGACACTGGGCAGACCATTTTTGAAGATTTTTTAGTTTCTCTGAATCCAGATATTCCAGCAAGCCATGATGATGATATCAAGGGCAAAACAGTTAGGCAGAATGAGCATTGTTAGGCAGAACTGGTTTTCTTTATATTTTCCTATTTGATGTAATGATCACAATGAGGGAATACAAAAAGAACACAGTAAAGCTCTACGTACCAATACAAAATGCTTCAAGTTTCTTTCACAAGACACATCTTGAAGGAAACCAAGGAACTTGTTTACTTGGGCACCGATGGCAACAGCAATGTTCACAAACAGGTCCTCTGGCAACTTAACCCGGGGTATTTCAGAAGACCTACATGTAGACAATGCATTTTCTATTATTATTATTGCTATGTTGCTGAAAAGGACACATAGTGTGCATACACTTCAAAAATTCCATACCTTGAAAAGTTGGACCAAACAAACTGAACCACCATTCCAAGAACAAGGGCAAATGAAATGATTGTCAAGAAGTGGTAATCAAGCCACTCAAAGAAGACCCAGATAGCTGTTGCAAGACCCAAAACACTGGAAGATATCTTCTTGTTCCTCCATAACAACACATCAGCAGCTACAATGACAAAAGAAAAGCCTCAGAGATGCCCAGGAGAAGAAAACGTAAGTAAGCAGATGAGCAGATAACGTACACTTTCCACCACCCAAAACTCCATGGAGAGACCTCTGACGACCAAACATCTTGTTCTTCACATCAGCGACTGAGCCTGGATCGAAACGGCCAGATCTCTGCTTAGGGAGCTTGTCAGAAATGGTATCCATGATGTTGCTCATGATGTTGTCAGACTTCTGCTTGGGGAGCCTGTCAGCAATGGTATCCATGATGTTGCCCATGAGCTTCTCGGCCGTGCTCTCAGAATGTTCCGACATCTTCAGGTATTTCGAGCTCGCTGTGGAGTAGGATGGTATGTCAAACACTATGATATCCAAGAAATGTATAGGACAGACCAACTGACAAGAGCATATAGAGGGAAGCAGGACAGAAAAAAACATGATAAATGAGAATATTAAGTCTGGTATAAGAAATTGGGCCAATCACTTTGCTTCGACATACTTCACTGGAAGTTTAGAACTATATTCAACCTTTCGGCCTAAAGCGTGGAGTACACGATTATGTTATTACTGTTTGCTATGACTCTCAGGCTGACTGGTAAGTTGAGTTGGATGACTGTTTAACAATCAATAGCCATTCATTCAGGGACCAGCCTTTCATCATTCATTTCTGACCAACGCTTTCATAAATGAACAATCTGGTACACCAGAGCACCCCATCCAAGCGAAATATATGACTTGACAAACACTTTTTAGCAATTATTGTCCAAACATATACTTTATGGATCAACATTGAAATCGGCATTCAGTTATGTACCACCAAAATCACTGCAACAACAACATAACCGTCCCGTTCAACCGAATCTAACAAGATAAAGACCAGTACTTTATGGATCAAACATCAAACTAAGAACTCGTTGGATTGATTGGCGAAGCAACCGAGGGAAGGAGGGCAAAATCGCCAGAGAAGGCCGTTCATCTCTTCTTCTTACCCGCAATAGAAGCATATTCAGAACCCATCTGCTAACCCGGTCAGCAAAAAAGGGACGAAAAAAAAAAAAAAAAAAACAAACTACCCAGGCAAACCATGTTTACCCCGAAAGTTTTCTTATCCTATAAAGAACTCACAAATCTACCTAGCTTTCCGTCCAGCAAAGCCGCTCTATCGCTTTCAAGAAAAACAACAAATAACCAAGGAAAGCGGCTCAGATTCCACATCGCGGCAGCAAAACAACTTGGGCTCCAGCAGCAGAGCCGCCGGAGAGAGACCGTACCGAGGAGGGGCGCGAGGGAGCTTAGCAGGCGGCTCCCGCTCCCGGAGTCGATCGCGCGGAGGCGGAGCAGGCGGCGGCGGCGAGCGAGAGAGCGAGAGGAGTATCCGTAGTGGTGGGGTTGGGGGGAATCGCAGTCGCCCGCCGCAGCAGAATTATTTAGGGGGAGACGGACCGTGGCGTGGGGTCTCCGAGCTGCTGCGGCGACTGGCGGGTGGGGCTGGGCGCCCCCTCTCTTCAAGGCGCGTGCACGGGCTTGTGCGCGCGTGGGGCTCGCTTACGGGTGGGGCCGCGGGGGTGGGGTGCAAGTCGCGGGCCCGCGTGTAAGGGGGATGTCGCCGTCACGGGGCGGTGTTCGGTGGGATAAAGAAGCGCCGGTGTGGAGCACGAGGGGCAGGATATTTTGATTGGCCTTGCTGCGTTGAGCTGAGCATATCGGCTTTGATTGTTGACAGTTGGTCAGCATTGATTCTCTTGCTGCTAAATAAAATGAAGCAAAACGTCCGCTGATTTGAAAACGGCGACGATTTAATTGGATTGCAGGCATACGTTTAGGCATTGTTTTGCTATCGCAACGCTGTCACGTGGAAGCACATGTTATCTAGAGGTACCCCGTTCCAAAAAACTTGTGTTTGATTTGTCTAGATACAGATAGTGTTATCTCATCCATATCTAGATAAATCTACGACAATCTTTTAGGATGAAGGTAATAATTTGTTGTAGATGTACAAGCAACTTGTGTTTTTTGTTAGGATAATGTTTCCAGCCGGGGCGCCGGCCGAAGCGTGCGCCGGTCGCATCAGCATCGTCAGATCCCATCTAATCACACGGTTCCTTTTTTCTTTCCCTTCGTTTCCCCTTGCCTTATCTTCTTCCGCCTCCCTTCGTTTCTTATTATCCATAGCGCAGTTCTCGTTCCCAGGGGACCTGCCAGGGATGAACTATGGCACTGCTGCCGCTGCAGGCCAACCACCGCCGCCTGCTGTAGGACGAGCCGCCATGGACGGATAAATGACCAAAACGAGCGCGTCCTCCTTCCTCTCTCCCTTTCTCAAGGGAATCTCACCTATGGCGCACACGAGCTGCATCGGCGCCGAGATTCAATGCTTCAACAGTGAATGGTTGTGGCTAGGAAACGGAGGCTTGACATGCTGGGACGCAAGCTCCTTTTTGTGAAGCAACCACCAGCGAGCGTTGGCACGCGACCGACGAGGCGATGTTAGAACCGTCGCATAAAAAGGTTACAACCATTGACGAAAAAGCTTCAAGCCTAGATAAAAAAAGCTTCAACCGTCAACAAGAAAGCTTCAACCAACCAATGTCAAACTCAAAAAAGCTGCAATCGTTATTAGAAAAGCTTCAACCTTAAGAGAGAAAAGGCTTCAAGTGCCATTTCGTTTTTTGCTACAATGCACCGTCGGCAGAAGCCCCGTGCGTGATGCTACAACTAGCGTACGGTGCTACAACCTGCAGGGTCTCATTATACTACGACGCATCGCCGGCATTGATCTTTTGCTACAACCACGCCGGCTATTGCTACAACCGGCATTTCGTCATGCTACCACATACCACCGACGTCGGTTCTTATGCTACAACCACGTTGCTTTTTTGCTACAACCAGCATTGCCATTTGCTACTATGAACCAACGGCAGCTGAGAAAAAGCTATGACCGGCGAATTTTGCTTTTTGCTGGGACCGGCGGTGTTTTTTTGCTACGACCAGCAGAGTTTTCGCTAGCACGGTGACGGCTGCTCATTTTTTTGCCGGGATGGTGAGGCTGCACTAGAGACGGCGAGGGGGCTGCGACGACGAGTACAGGATGTTGCAACCGACGACGAGGAGGGACCATGAGCGGTGTCGGTGATGCATAGATCATGACGAATGGCGGCGAGACAGTTAGCAGGGTCAACAATGGCGAGGGCCCGCGAAGGCGCCGGTGATTCGTTGGAGGCCATGGCCAACCGTGTCGCCGTCCGATGAGACAGCCTGCGGGGCAGTCATCTACAACTGGTCAACGATGTGTCCCCGTCAAAAAACGTTGTGTTCCTGTCTCTAATCTGAGACGAAGCAGTGCAGAGGGATGGGGAAGAGAAAGGATGACGTGGTTCTTTTTAATCCGATGGCCACAGATGGATTCATCCAACGATTGTGATAGGACCGGCGCAGGGCTTGGGCCGGTGCACCAGCACAGATCACTACCCTTTTAGTTACCGCAAAAAAAAAATCGTTCAAGAGCTTAAACTAAGCTTAATTAATTATCAGTAGAGCTCACTTGGGTGAAAGAGTAGATGTACGGTCCTATCATTACCATCCCTCTCAAAATATACTTATATTTAACAACGGAGGTACTAGTAGTAGTTTATTGTAGGTGTACAAGTGACTTGTGATTTTTGTTCCTGCAAAAGGGGAAAAACTCATAATTCGCCGAAGAGCTCGAATTAGGCTTAATTATCAGGAGAGCTCACTTGGTTGAATGAAGAGTAGAGGTACAGTCCCATCACTACTAGTACTCCCTCCGTTCCTCAATATAAGGTGTATATTCTTCTAAAAAGTCAAACTTCTTTAAGTTTGACCAAGTTTATAGACAAAAATATCAATATCTAGAATACCAAATGATTATCACTAGATTCATCATGGAGTATATTTTTACATTTTATATATTTAGTATTATAAATCTTTATATGTTTTGCTGTAAAGTTGGTCAAACATAGACAACAGTTGACTTTTTGAAAAACTAATACACCTTATATTTAAGAACGAAGGGAGTATCATCTAAGCCGAACTCTTCGAGCACCCGAATTAGGATCCATACTTGTTCCGTCTTCTTTAAAATATTAACATTTACTACTCTATTTATTGTGTGTTCACAAACTCATGTGCCTTTGACTGGAACGAGAATAGAATGCTCGCCAGTGGTTGCCCGTGTAACCATTACTTTCCTTGCATATATGTACCACACATGATCGATATCGTTCAAACTCATTTTAACATACTAGGAGCACTAGTCTACGGGATAGGTGGTGTTGAGTTGTTGAGATGATCAAGTTGAGGGGAGGATGGGAACGAGAGATGTCAGGAACAGTAGCAAAGCGAGGATATCATGTAGGTCGGAGATGCAACAGAGATGCTTAACCTCAATATGAAGCCGTTGTTATATTGGGCTAAACCTAGGCAAACGTCGGATCGGGCCGGGTTTCGGGCCGGGCTTGTAAAAGCCCAACCTTCATTTCTCAAGCCCAAGCCCGGCCCGAAGCCCGAAATACTCCATATTTTCAAGCCCGAGCCCGGCCCAAAGTCAAGCCCGAAGCCCGAAAGCCCGTCCCGAATGCTATTTTCTAGTACGCACACGTGCAAGCCCGGTCCGAAGCCCGAAAGCCCGGCCCAAAATACGGGAAAATTGAAGCCCAAGCCCGGCCCGAACTATCTTTCGGGCTGCAAAAGAAAGCCCGAGCCCGGCCCGAATGTCAAGCCCGGCCCGGCCCGGCCCGGATTTTTCGGGCCGGGTCGTCGGGCCGGGCTGCCCATGTCCGGGTTTATATTGGGCTTCTTGACTAGCTTCTCGTAGGAGAAAGTCAAAACCCAACTAAGGCTGGTCACAGTGGGGAGGAACTTAGGAGTAACATCACACACTCCAATACAACTTTGCTTATGTGGCATGTATTTAATGAAGAGAGAGGTGCTTGTGGTAACTAGCTAAGTTACCAGAACATCACACACTCCAAGAAACAATGAGTTTATAACCTAATAAATACATCATTGCATGACACTACATAGATGTTCCTACCCACTATGGAGGTAGTAACATAGTCTAGGGAAGTGTGAAGTTATTAGCTTATGTTCTTGCCCATTGTGACCAGCCTAAACGCGTTTTTTCTGTATCGACAAGGCCAAGTCCCAAAGCTGCTCTTCGCTATATCGCCCACAACCATCTCCCGATGTACTTTGGTACCAAATCCGCTATATGTCTGCAATCTACTGTTAGTATTCCATGGGGTTTGTCAACAAAATCAATATCAAGAACCTCAACGATCACCAAACGTAATTATTTGACGTGACGTATTATTAAGGTAACTTGAGTTTGGCATGCTTGATCTATCTCCATGAATTGTTGTTCCTAGTCCACTTTGGATTCAGACGAATGAACTTCTGCCTGTATTGTGTACGGTACCCTTGCTACTCCAGAATTTGATAAACTTTGATTATACTTACGTCTTTCCCATTATTCGATGGTCTTATTCCTACTACGTAATCACTATCGTGCCTATGATATTACTTCCTAGGAAGAATAGGTAATGCAAGATAGTACTGTGAAGCTTCATTTCTTATATTTAAATTTTGCTATAAAATACAACACTATGGGAGAGTGTACTTTATTTCTAGAGTGTCATGTTTATAAAACGATAAGCAAAAAAGTTATCATTAATTGATTATCAAATTTCTTGGATTTAGGTACGGTATTTTTTTTACCAAACAATGTATAACCCTGCTCTGCAACATTGCTTTTCTGTAAGATTTGATGGTTCTCGGATCATGTTATATTATGGTCACTTTCACAAATACAATACTGAGTATAGATAATATTTCAGGATGTTCTTTCGCAGTGGCGTATCAAGTTTGACCCATTGAACTGACAAACAACACAAGATGTCTTGGAGGAGAAATTCACCAGGAAAGTGGAGTAGGTACTACATGAGGGGAGGTGGCAACCATCAAAAGATTACAGAAGAAGGGACATGTGCTTAGGGAATTAACGGAAGTGGATGAGGAGGGTAACCACTGGCCAACAAAAGGAAGCTTCAAGTTCTTCTAAGCTAGTCGACTTTGGTACGGATGTTGGTTAGCGTCTACTTTGTGAGCATTGGAGTAGTGTTGCATTTGTAAATAAATCTTTGACAACAGGAGGAACATACTTGCATTGTAGTGGTGAGATAAGTGTTGTCTACCAATGCCAATTTCTCGTAAAAAAATAATTCTAAAGCATCTTTCTTACATATTACCATTGAAGAAGAAAGTTACATTTATATTGGTTTATTTTATCACTCTTAAAATGTAGAAATTCGACAGACTCTTGTGGAGAAGGAAGAGGAGGCGCCTCCTTCCCCTTAGCTTGGCCCGTGTCGCTACTCTGGGCGATTTCCTCACTTTGGTGCTCCTCTTCAAGCCACAAGAGTGGTGGTACTTGGAGCCCACCAAGAGGCGTTCACTCCGGGTGGCTAGAGCTCCTCGTTCCGATCGTCACTGCCTTCAGGTGGTGACGTATCCCGAAGTTTGTCACGTTTGCGACCTTCTTTCGCTAGACCCACAATGTGATTGTTGGGACCTCGGAGACCAGAGCGACCATGGATTCTCGTTGCCAACCCGGTGGACCATGTCACGAGCTGGCTCAGTGCAACCTCGAACCTGGACAACGACCGGACATCTCCTGGGGGAGTTGGTGGGGGTGGTGTGTAGGTCCACTGGAGGGGCGTCCCCCAACCAAGTGCATGGTGGAGGATCAGCCAGATGGGAGGAGTGCTTGCTCCTTGATTCGGGTTCGGACACAAGTGGTGGCCTTGATTGGTGCGGTCTGCTTGACGCCCGAATGAGTTGGACCCCATTGACCAGTACACTCGTCATGTCCTTCTTCACCCGCAATTGGGCCCACTACCCCCTCTATTTGGCTTTGCATCTGAAAGGGGATACTAGCATACTGCGCCCCTACCTAGGGTTAACCAACTTCACCTACTGAAGTGTGATGATGAGGTCACCTTGCTTGTTTTGTTATTTGCATCCCTCCCGGCAAGACCATGCTTCCTCATTCACCGGCACTCGTGAACTAGGAAAGCGACCGTGATCAAGTTCATGACCAAGTTGGGTGGTGCTCCAAGCGAAACCTTGACGAGCTCCTGGTGGCTGATGGTTTTCACGTCCATGGACGTCGTTTCACCTCCTTGGAAGCACAACATTGATTCTCTACTAAATAAAATGAAGCAAAACATCTGCTGATTTAAAAATGATGACTTAATTGGATTGCAAACGCCTGTTTAAGGTAGTGTTTGCTACTGCAATGCTGTCACACATGATTTTTGTTCCTCCAAAAAAACTCATAATTTGTAGAAGAGCTGGAATTAAGCTTAATTACGGTAGAGCTCACTTGGTTAAAAGAGTAGAGGTACAATCCTATCGGTACCATCATCTAAGTCGATCTCTTAGAGTACACAAATTGGGATCCATACTTATACCATCTTCTTTAAATACAAACATTTACCAGCCCGTCTATTACATGTTTACAACCCATGCATAAGGATGGCAATTTTATCCATGGACATGGATATCCATGGATATCCGACTCGAATGGATAGGGTTTGGATATGCTTTTCTGTCCATGGGTAGCGCCCAAACCCGACCCGATTGCTCATGGGTAGGGCATGGATATAATCTTGTACCCGTGGGTATATCCAAACCCGACCCGTTAGTATGACTTAATGGGCAAATCCGGCTATCCCTAACCCACAGTTACATGTCCCAGTGCAATTTTACACTTTGTTATCCAAAACATGCAAAAGAAATTACACAATCCCCGTCATAACTTTTATTAGTTGACATTCAATATCCTCTGTAACATACCCCAACGCCCTTCCCTTATTTTTTATCTCCTTGTTAACTGACTCGTC
The DNA here is from genome assembly GCF_018294505.1 of Triticum aestivum. NCBI lineage: Eukaryota > Viridiplantae > Streptophyta > Magnoliopsida > Poales > Poaceae > Triticum > Triticum aestivum. Next base: position 599,432,547 of record NC_057807.1, read on the forward strand.
ATTCTCAGCTGTTAGAAAAATACTAAATGATCTTATGTTGTTAGTGGAGGTTGATTTACCATAAGTGAAGCCTAGCATGCCACGAAGTAAAGAATGGAAGAGCTTATGTTAACATTGTGTTATGTCTTATTTATATGTCTAGAGAGGACCCAATGGATATCCAGTGGGTATGAATATCCATCGGGTTTGGACATGGACACAATTTTTCACCCGCGGATTTTTTCATGGGTGGGCAAAGACTGTCTTCATGGATATGGATATGGATTTGGTATTGTTCAACCCGATCCAAACCCGACCCATTGCCACCATGCACCTTCAGCCGAACCGAGAATTGAATGCTCACCAGTGGTCGCTCGTGTGTGAATGGTTGCTTTCCCGTATATATATATACCACAGATGGATCTTCAATCAATGTTGTTCAACTCGTTTTAACATACTGGGAGCACTAGCCTAGTATATACTAGATACATCGCCTTCTTGGGAAAAAGAAGTACTAGATAGGTGGCATTGAGATGATGAAATTGAGGGGATGATGAGAGAAGAATCAAACATATGTCCCAACATGTATGCGGAATGGGAGATGTCATGAACAATAGCAGGGCAAGGCTGTGATGAATAGGGCCGTAAGAAAAGCTCGAGGCTCGTGGGCTGCTCAAGATCAACCCGTCTTTTGGCTCGGCTCAAGATCGACTCAAAATAAAATGAGCTGAGTATGCTCACGTTATGTAGCTCGATCAACAAACGAGCTGATCTTGAGTGCTCGCTTGATTTTAGCTCGATAGCTCGATATTACTATAATTATATTAAATAATCATGTATATATTAGAGCAAAATAGTATAATTTATTACCAATTTAGCACACATGTTGTTAGGATTTTTTTCTCTATTTTATGTACTAGTAAATATGGAAGCTTAATTAAAGTGCAGAGAAAAATTATGCCTTAATATAGTACATGATCAATTGTGTGTTAAACATTCTATTATTACTGGCCAAAGTTTAAGAGTAGATGGTTTTCTTCTATTGCTAGCTAAACAACATTGACGAAATATATAAATTATCAATGTTTTGATTGAAATAATATTTTATAGTGGTTTCTTATTGATGTTGTGGTCTATCTTGTTCGAAAAAAATCACCTTAGATTATAAAAGAAATGTCATCTTATTTAGCTCGAAACTAGCCCAAAATCAACTCCAGATTGTTACAAGCTGAGCATGAACCACTTTCTACAGCTCGATCTTGCGCTTCACTCAACTTGAGCTCGCTCGAAATTTCAGTATGAATTGAGCCGAGCCTAGTCCAACTCGCTCGAACTCGACTCATTTGCAGCCCTAGTGATGAGGTTGAGAGATGTTTGAATTTAAGCTGAAGGCTTCATGCATTAAGCTGTGGATTCCTGACTATTCTCGTAGGAGAAACTCGAAGCCCACACTATTTTGCCAGTGGCATTTTCTTTGGTGCCTTCTGAGCATCAAGACAACTGGGAGTGGTTCATGGGTCATGTTAGGCACAAGGTGATTGGGGCTAGGGAGGTATGCATCATATCGGACCGGCACCATGGCATACTCAAGGTAATGGACATTGTTATTCCAGGATTTCCAAAGCTTCACCACAGATGGTGCATGAGGCATTTCAAGGCCAACTTTTACCGGGCATGTAAGAGCAAGGAGCTCAGCAAAGACCTTACCCATGTATGTGTGGCCTTCACCACCGATGCTTTCGATGCTCGGTACAACAAACTCTTTTCATCGGTGAACGAAGGGGGAAAAGAATTCTTAACTAGGAATTTCAGCGAGAAGCACAAGTGGGCACGTGCTCATGACGACGGAGGTAGGCGATATGGCGGCATGACGAGCAACCTGGTTGAATGTTTCAACAATGTGCTCGTTCATTGCCGGTGACTGCAATAGTGGAGTATACCTTCTTCAAGCTTAATGAGTACTTTCAGATGCATTCTTAAGAGACTGCAAAGTGGATAGGTGAAAAAATGGATAGTTAGCACTGGATAAGATGCTTTGGGCCCACCTTTAGCCCTCTCATTCCATTCTTCTACACTCACACTCACGAGCTGCTGCCCCCCTCACTCTCTATCCACCACCCTAACCCCCCTCAAATCTCTCACGAATCGGTCCCGTTTCACTGTTGGATTAAAGGCATTTCCAAACGAGAAGGTAAATCAACTCCACCCCCATTATTTGGTTGGTTTAATGTATCATAGTTTTGTGCAAACCCTAGTTTTCTTTGTCCTAGTGCTCAAGGGTACTCAGTGGGATTTGTGTCTTGTAGATGGCTAAGGGTACTCAGTGGGTGCTTAGCCCTATTGTTCATGTCCAAGGCTTTCCTCATAGTGTTGTGCAAGTTAGTGAAGTGGACATCACTTTTGATTGGTTAAAGACTACATTCATGTTGAAGCAAGGGTTGAAGGAAGACGATTTTGTATACTACGTCAGCAGCTTGCACTCAGATGGCCCCGGGGAAAGAAAATTGATTGAAATAACTGATGGTGGCAAGATTCAAGAAATGTTGAAAGAATGGGAATGGAAAAGGGTCGTTGACTTGCATTGCTATAGGAAACCGAGTTATATGAGATGTTTATGTCGTTTGAACTATCATGGACCAACGTGGTCATGAACTATTTATGTCATTCAAGACATTGTATGTGATGAAGTTGTCATTCGAGACTATGTTTGTCATTCGATACTATTTGTGTCATTTGAGATTATGTCGAAACTATGTTTGTCATTCGAGACTATTTGGGTCATTTGATATTATGTGAAAACTATGTTTGTCATTCGAGTGGGGTGGGAGTAGGACTCAAAATTTCAATGAACTTCTTAATAATTTCAATGGGTCCCGAAATATATAAAATGGAATATTTTCTTGGTCAATTCAAACTTATTTCAGTCAAACTCAAATTTAGTGAAATTTAGTTTAAATTGAGTGAATTTTGACAAAAAAATTCCAAACTATTTTTTAACATTTATATCAAGCTATAGTTCTCTCTTCATGTAAGGACATGTATGTGGTACACAATTTTTTCTAGTTGATGCACCTTTCCTTTTAATTTTACCATTTTTGCATATTAATATTTGGAATAAAATATCAAATTTGAGAGTAACTTTTGAATTCGTGATTGATTTTCTAATCACTAGCATTTTCTCAAATTTGGGAACAAAATTTTGGAATTCATGAACAATTTTTTAGTTTGTGAACATTTTTTAAATCGGCGAATAGGTTTTGAACTAAGAAATTTTTTGTGAAATATGCAAACATATTTTGAACCGATGAACATTTTTTGAAATTTTGAACAACTTCTAAAATTCACAAACATTTTTTGAACTGGTGACCATATTTTGAATTGGCAAATATGGTCACGTCGGCCCGACAGGCGGGACCCACTTGTCGATTTTGTTGTTTTGGCGACCAAATTCCAGCATCAGTGCTCCGCGTTACGCATTAGACGCAATTTTGGTGGTTTTTTGTGCCCTGGTTCAAATTTGGTACTAAGTTGTTACCCTAGCCCCAAGTGTGGTGGTTCTGGGTAAATAACTTCTTCACATACCCCATCCTGCAGCGAGCTCTGAGGTGCCCCACTAGATCTATATCTCGCTTCACGCGAGACTAGCTTCCGACTTGTCTGAAGGGCCCTTATAGGCACACAAACGTATGAGCCGGACAAGTAGCATGTTGATCCGTCGGTTGTTCGTTTAGTTTTTTCGCTGATGCCTTTGTACCGTTTTTCATTTTCTTTTGTTTTTCTTCGGTCTTCTTCTTTCTTTTGGTATTCTTCGTTGTACATTGTTTTTTTTTTCTTTGGTTTCTTTTGATTCTTTGTTGGTTTTCATCGGTTTTTTCTTTCTTTTTCTTCAGTTTTCTTTGTTTATTTCTTGTTTTTCATCCTTTTTTTGTTTCTTTATTGATTTCACTTTTTTCATTCTTTTACACTAGTTTTCTTTTATTTTCCTTTTCCTTTTCTTCTTTCTTTGGTTTCCTATGTTTCCTTTTCGGGCTTCTTTGTTTCCTTTTGTTTCATTCTATATTTTTTCATACATCAGCAATATTTTTTATACACATGTTTAATATTTTGAAATACATGATTATAATTTTTTCCCCAAATGTTCTTATGTCTACCTTTTTGCACACACATTAGTACATTTTGTGTATACGTCATAATTTGTTTTACATAGACATGTATAAAGAAAATTAAATACATGATTATTATTTTTCAAACATATTTGTTATGTATATTTTTTTCATAAATTTAGTACGTTTTTCTAATATATCATCAATGTTTTTATACACTTTTAACATTTCCTAAATACATGATTGACATTTTTTAAAATAGTTTTTGTTTTGTGTCTACTTTTTCTGGTACACATTATACATTATTCATAAACATCATCAACATTTTTTAATACACTTTCGCTTATATTTCTTTACGGAGGGAGTGATTAACATTTTTTTAATATTTTTTAAATACATAATTAACATTTTTAGTATATATGTTTTGATGTAATTTTAACATACACATTTGTACCTTAGGAACATTTCTTATACACGTTTAACATTTCTTAAATACATGATTAACAGTATTTTTTTTCATTTACATGTCTTGATGTCTAGACCTTACTTCACGTGAGACAGAGCGCAGCGGGAACAGATTAAATTTTTGCGGAGCGTCTGAGGCGGGACTGCTCATTGTTGTCCCTCTACTTCAACTATGTCCCCGACCTCTTCAACATCGTCATAGCTGAAAACTCTGAAGTTGCTAAGAAGAAGCCGAGGAAAACGCACTGCACCCTTGTCTGTCCTACTGAAGGATATGATCCGTTCATCCCTTATTTAGTGGTTCATGTGCTTGTTTCATGGATGCTTCAGCTCTATGCTTACTATGTGCTTACATGCTTAGATATCAGTATGAAGTTAATATTGTCCAGATCATCTTCATGATTTATTTATGGATTAAATCGATAAAAACCCGCTAATTTATCCAACATTTGTCGACCCACCTATGTGAACCACATTTTCTTCTAAAAAAAAAAGGAACTTGTTCAAATAAGAAAAATCGAGCTCGTTGAGAACCAAAGAGACAGACCACTATTTTTTTGAAGGGAGGGACACCTTATTAAGTATTCCCTCCATCCCAAAATTCTTGTCTTAAATTTATCTAGATACGGATGTATATAAGAAATACACTCAACTGCGTGCTGCTGTCGTAGGGGTCATTCCTAACGTACATGCTGCTACTGTAGTTGTTGGGTGCTGGTCAGTGAGTGAAAGACGCTAGCAGCTCTCTGCTCAGCTCCCTGTCTCACTCAACTTTCTTCACATCCATCCATCCATCCATCCATCAGCGCATCTCGTCCTCGGCTCCGTCGATGATGGAGGCAGAGACGGAGACGGAGGCCGGCGACGACCCTGCGCTCGTGGCGGAGGGCACCGTCACCTGCATCAGGCTCGCCGTCGCCTCCAACCAGGAGATCGTAAATTACCACTTGTCTTTCTCATTCTCCTTCATTCCAACCAACCATGGCTTCATGTCATCATCTTCTCCTCCCCCTTGTTCTTCGCCTTGCACCTTCAGAGAAAAACAGCAAGCGATGATTAACTAACGGCGCTCATGCATGGTCGCATGCATCGCAGGTGAAGGCGCAGCCGATGAAGGAGGAGTTCCCGGTGACGCACCCGAGCCAGCTGGCCGGGAACCCGGCGCTGGGCCTGCCGCTGCAGCTCGGCCACTGCGACTCCTGCGGCGCCACCGACCTCGCCAAGTGCGAAGGTGACTCACTGCTTAGTTGCTCTCCGTTTTACTTACCTGCTACTAATTCCACTCCGTGGCAGTTTGCTTGGTTAGCCCATCAATTAACCTACGCAAAGAGAAAAAAAATGGAGTGTCACTCAACGTCTGCAAACATGCGGCTAAAATTTTCAACAGTACGCGATAAGTTAGCTGATCATAGGGTTGATGCTTCTGCATTGCCAGACTTTCTAGCTGAAACTGGTGTTTTTTCTTTTTCTTTTGGTTTCTATGAACAAAATGAACAGAAAGCTGTGCGAGATCCATATGATCTTTTTTTTAAGGTTTTCTATAAACAAGGTTCTGCCTCTCTTTTTAAGTTAACATGGATAGTTGACGCTACTTCGCGTCTACAAACATGCACCTAATTTTTCTGGTCAGCTAGCTAGTTCAATTTGTGATAATCCTGCATAGACAGTTCAGTGTGTGACAAGTTCAGAACCGAACTCGAGATAATTTTTCAGGTTCCTGAAACTAGATACAACCAAACTGAATGATATTCAACTACAGCTCACTTTATTGGAACGCAAGTACTTACCTAGGCAAGATCACTTTGTTGGAACACAAATAGTTGGATACGATATGGTCGCGGCGATTATTCAAGTCACAGCTGAACTGACTACTCACTTGAGTGTTATACATTCTTGGTAGAATCAATTCTGCAGCATTTACCTCAATCAACTGAGAGATAACTCATGTTCTCCTATGCTTTCGGAAACAGTCAAAAACTTGGCCATGGTGACAGCTTCTCTTCCCACCTGGAAAATATTCATCTAAGTCAGTTTACTGGAGCATAACACTTTCTAGGAACATAAATTGTTTGATATGGTAATGATTGCACCTGGCTGCTTAGTATAGTGTTGTACACTGTCAGAGACATTGCTGGTAAAAAAACAATGTCGCAGCATTTATCTCGACTGAGAGATATATTGTGTTTCTGATCTTTCAAAGATGCTGAAAGAGTTTGCTGTAACGACAGCTACTCTGTCCCCATATTACAAAGAGATATATGAAAATTTGCATGTCCATGTTAACTTCTGCAATTTTTTAACTAACATTCTGAATCAGAGACAGTGCCCATATGTATACATACTGCATCTTCAAATAAAATGCTGACAAACTCATCTTCTCATGGCTGGCTCAAGGTCATTTCGGGTTCATCAAGCTGCCCGTGTCTGTCTACCACCCAAGCCATATCGCCGAGCTGACAAAGATACTCAACATGATCTGCTTCGGCTGCCTCCAGTTCAAGAACTGCAAGGTACATGCAGAAATTAAACCCTCCCCAGGCATACTTTGATCAGTGATTTAGCGGCTAGAATTAACATGGAAGTTCTGTACTTTGCAACAGAAACAGAAAAATGCTGAAAAGGAGAGCAACTTCACCTCATGTTCATATTGTCAGGTAATTAAGTGATAACTCACAAAGACGATTAAATTGTTCAAGCTTCCTTTAAGTTGCATTAGTAGGGCCGGGTTGGTCTGCATAATATACACATTCATATGTAGCTCACCCTAATTCTCCGAGAAAATCTCAAGGTAGCTGAATCTACTGCAGATAGACGTAACTGAATCGTTGATGATGAAAAAAAAACCAAAAAGCTGCTGCTGCAGAGATAGCGTTAAGCAGCTAAATACAAAACAAGTGCAAGTAGTTCAGCTTAAACACTAGAGCAGTCAGAGAAGATGATGAGCTGAAATTTGGAAGTGACACTAGCATAACTTGGATCTTCCCAGGAAGATGTATGATCCAATTCAAAAGCAACAGGTGCAGAGTTTAAAATGCATGCAGCAACTACAATATCAATTATCTCCAAAGGAAGCAGATGACATGCTTTATTTAACACACATTGTTCTGTAACCTAGACATTTGTTATGGTTAAATTCCACCACATTACCCAAACCCTCAAACAGTACAAATCTCCACTCAAAATTCAAGTTTAAATTAAGACTATTAGTTAAGTTATTAGTGGCTGGTGTTTGTTTCTAGTTGTACGTTTCTGAGGAGCATGACATGTGTACAGTACAAGCACTAGTTAACTATGTTTTGCCATGGTTCGGTTTTTTTAAATCTGGAGTATCGTTTCCCTTAATCCCTCTAACTAACCAGCCACTATTATTTCCTTTGTCAAATTCTGCATTCATCTTCTTCCAGGATCTCCCACCAATACATGTTGCAAAAGTCAAGAAATCCAATGGAGCCCTTACCTTGGAGCTGAGAGTGCCATCCAGGAAAGAACTGGAAGAGGGATTTTGGAGTTTCCTCGATCAATTTGGCTTTCACACGAAGGGCAGCTCTCACTGCCGTCGTTTATTCGCAGAAGAGGTACTAGTACTAGATAGAGACTTGTTGCTCTCGTGGCAAAAGCCACCCTGCAAGGGAGCAGGATGTAGAACAAAAGTCTCAGAACTTAGTTGCTCTGCTTTGCATTAGAAATGGTTATGACAAGACAAATTAATGAATACTTCAGAATTAATAGGTGCTAGAGATACTCACATTTTGTTCTTTTGTTTCTTAGGTTCAGAAAATAATGGAGAAGATCTCTGAAAAAACAAGAAGGCAGATTGCTGCTAAGGGATATATACTTCAGGATGGATTTGTGATGAGCAATCTCCCTGTTCCACCAAACTGCCTCCGCGCTTACAATGTTTTACATGAAACACTCATGTGCTCTCCCGTAAGTACCTTTTGAGACTCATCACACTCATGTACTTTTGGTTGCACCAGAATTTCCTTTGTTTCACCCTCACTCCTGAGATTTTTCCTCCCTTCTTTAGGATGCCTCCACAAACTTGCTGAGGAAAATCGTACTTAACGTACATGAAATCAGCAACTCAAGAGTCGGCCCCCCAACCTACCAAGAACATGAGGTGGAAGCAGATGATCTTCAGCTTGCTATTGCTGACTACATCAAGCATGCAGGAACAGCAAGGGTATGTAGATAATATGTAAATGAAGTGCATACTATCTACTTGATCAAAACTGTGTGTTCATACCTGGTGTCGTGTATCTTTCATAGGGTCCTCAAGATATCACCTTTAAAAGTCTGCCTGCAACAAAACAATGGCAGCAAAAGATGAAGGCACTCTGCATCAGCAAGAGCTCAAGCTTCTCATGCCGTGGTGTGATCACGGGTGACCCATACATTCCTATGAATGTGGTAGGAGTTCCTGATGAAGTAGCAAGACGAATGTCGGTACAAGAGCGTGTGACAGACTACAACATTGCTCAGCTGCAAGGCATGATGGATAGAGGTCTTTGCCTGACACATGAAGATGCTAATTCTATCACGCACTCCTTGGATGTGGGGAAAGCAAATAAGAAACGGACCATACTGAAGGTTGGTGAAACGGTCAACCGGAGAATTCTGGATGGAGATGCGGTATTTGTCAACAGGCCACCAAGCACCGACAAGCACTCAGTCCAAGCAATGTATGTCCGTGTACATACTGGTCACACCATCAAGATCAACCCACTCATATGTGGACCACTTGGAGCAGATTTCGATGGCGACTGCGTCCACATTTTCTTCCCAAGGTCAGTGTCAGCAAGGGCTGAAGCTATAGAGCTCTTCACGGTGGAGAAGCAGCTGGTCAGCTCTCACAATGCAAAGCTGAATTTTCAGCTCAAAAATGATTGCTTACTAGCTTTAAAGAAAATGTCTGCTAGAAAGTATTCCAGAAGGGAGGCCAATGAACTTATAAATGCAATGTTCACGGCAGGATTGATTCCCAAGAAGCGACTATCAGGTGGACCAGAGTGGAGTTTCGCTCAGATTCTAGAGACGGTACTACCACAGGAAAACAAAATATTAATCAGAGACTTGGTTGCTGGCACTATTACCATCTCATCAGTTCTGTCCACGAAGAATCCAAGGGAGGCCATAGAATTTCTGAATCTTCTGCAGCCCCTACTAATGGAATCATTATTTACTGATGGTTTCAGCGTAAGCCTGAGAGACTTCAATGTCCAGAATCCGATAGCACAGACAATTCAGCATGAGACACTTGATCTTGACAAGTTACGGAAACCAATTGTGGACTTCATTACTTCTTCTGACATGCGCTTCTTGGTTGACCAAAAGAGAGATTCAGCCATGACCAAAGTAGTGGAGCAGATTGGTTTCTTGGGACATCAGCTGCAGCACGACGGAAGATTATATTCTGGCAGCTTGGTAGAGGATTGCCTATCCAAGTCGCTAAGCAAGTGTGGCAGCAGCACCAATGGTTGCCATCCTTTGGAGGCACATGGTTTTGTCAGGAACTCACTTTGCAATGGACTGAACCCATATGAGGACCTACTCCATTCAATATCTGCAAGGGAGAAGACAATACGCGCATCTAAAGGACTTGTGGAGCCGGGCGTTCTCTTCAAGAACATGATGGCAATGCTCCGGGATGTTGTAGCACGCTATGATGGAACCATAAGAAACTCGTGTGGAAATTCAGTTGTCAAGTTTGACTCGACAAATTCATCGAATTCTGTGACACCAGGAGATCCCGTTGGTATCTTGGCAGCCACTGCAGTTACAAATGCTGCATACAAGGCAGTGTTAGACCCAAATCAGAATAACATGGCCTCATGGGACTCGATGAAGGTGAGAGGCCCATTTGTTCAGTTCCATCTAAGACTTAGTTCATATGTTCTGACTTCTGGTTGTTGCATTTACAGGAAGTACTACTTACAAGAGCTAGCTCTAGAAATGAAAATGACCAAAAAATAATTTTGTATCTAAACAAATGCTCTTGTGGGGATAATTTTTGCATGGAAAGAGCATCACTCACAGTTCAAGCCTGCTTAAAGAGGACCAAAGTAGAGGACTGTGCTACTGAGTTATCAATCCAGTATGTACCATTCATACTTCCATAATAATTTATCATACTACAATGTTCCTTACGCCCCAAGTTACATACTCCCTCTGTTCGGAAATAAGTGACGTAGTTTTAGTTCAAATTTGAACTAAACCACGTCACTTATTTCTGAACGGATGTAAGTAATACTATTTTCCCAAACTATGCACTTTAGTATTAGTTTCGCATGAGTGAATCATAAACATGAACAAGACTAGCAAATTGTTGTTTCTTGACATCGTACTGAACTTGGAATCTTTGATCAGTCCAGTTCAGCTTTACACTGTGTTATACAGTTATAAGCCAAAATCAAATCACAAGTAACTACTTCTTGCACATTTCAGTGTATACTGTGCTAGGCTCACAATCGTTGTCTTGTTTCAGTTATCAACAACAAAATATTCAAGCAACACATTGTCTTGTTGGCCACATTCACCTTGACAAGGTATTTTTCCATTTCTCCTACTTTTCAAATAGTATAACTGTTTCAGCATTATCATCAAGACTATATGTTGAAGAAATCATTTTGTGCCCTTACAGAAGCAACTGGATGAAATGAACATAAGTATGGAAGGTATTCTTCAGAAATGCCAGAAAGAAATATATAGATGGGGAAAGAAGAAGGGGCAGGTGAATCAACTTATGAAGAGAGTTGTGATCTCAAGGTGCTACGACCTTTTACTGTTTTAACCTTGAAATAGTACAGGAGGCTTTATTTTCGTATTCTTCTGAAAGAATATTCCAATGGTTGGATCTACTTTTCAGATCCACTAAGATTTGAGTTCTTTATTTGGTAACTTAAGTTGAATAATGCCTTTCATTGGGTATTTAGGCATGCTATATTGAGAAAATCAAGCATGAATTTTAAATGATCTATTCTTTAGTTTCTGAACATAATCTGACATTTCTTCTTTGCAGTGAATGAATATGCTACCAGGATGCAGATGACGAGGAACAGGTCTCCTGTTTGCAGTTTTTCCTAACTGAAAGTGTGACCACACGAATGTCTGAATCTTCTGCGCGAGTTGTCCAGTTGATGGCCAATACCATTTCTCCTATACTCTTGGACACAGTCATAAAAGGTAAACCAAAAATTCACATTCATACTAGGTATCATGCATATAGAAAATCCAGATGAACATGCTGATAGTTACGGCTTATGCAATTCTGCTTACTAAAGAGATGTTCTCTTGCATCTTCTCCCAGGTGATACATGAGTCCAGGAAGTGAACATAGTATGGGTTGAACCACAAGACACATGTTGGGTCCAGAACTCCGGTACAGAACAGAAGGGTGAATTGGCGCTCGTAGTCACAATGGATAAATACTCAACTGGAGAGAGTGGTGATGTCTGGGGAACAGCAATGGATGCATGCATCCCTGTGATGGATCTGATCGACACTACCAGGTCTCTGCCCTACAGCATCCAACAAGTTCAGCAAGGGTTTGGAATTTCCTCTGCCTTCGGTCGAGTCACACAGGTCCAGCAAGTTCTTGCTTTTTTTTTTACTTTCCTGATGAATTCAGTATCTTCTATTTAAAAATTACTCATGTTTTGCTCTTCTTCTTTTTATCCTTTCGACCATCCTTCCAGCACCTTTCCAAGGCAGTTGGAATGGTTACAAAATCAGTTCTCGAAGAACACCTGACAACTGTTGCAAGCAGCATGACCTGCACAGGTAACTTGCATGGCTTCAACAGCTATGGTTACAAGGCCACATTCAAGGCCCTCAAGATTCAGGCACCCTTCATGAAGGCTACACTCGCTGTAAGTTCTCCATTTCATTTTGTTTTGAACCCCCCATTTTGATGAGCAAGTGTTGGCATTGATTAAAAAACCGAGAAAAACATGTTGCAGAGGCCATTGCAATGCTTCGAGGAGGGTGCAGAGAAGGTCTATTCTGATCAGCTGGATAGTGTTGTGTCTACCTGCTCTTGGGGCAATCCTGCACCAATTGGGACTGGTTCAGCCTTCAAAATCCACTGGAATGATGGGAGCACGGTACGACGAATATCTCACCTGCCTATGTTCTCTCATGTGTGCAGCATGCAATTATTTTTTTCCCTTCTCCTCTGAACCTCTTGGTCTTTTACAGTCAGCAGGCAATGAGAACCTTGGAGGGTATGGTTTGTATGAATTCCTCAGAGGTAGAAACAACAAGAGCCACTGAAGATAATATAATTGTTCCATACGGTTCCTGCTTGTATGATGTTGACAACCTTGAAGAAGATGAAATCGAAGAGGATGAAGTCTTACGTTTGGGAGGAAACAGTCCAATCACTTGGACAGACAGGCCAAAAGCAAATCTCCTGCTGCATGATCTTCAAGGTTGGAGGGCTGAACAAGGGCACCAAAAAGTGCCAGTTGCAAATTGGCAACATGGTAAACATGTCGCCACAGAGTCAAGTGGCACTAGTGGATGGAACCAGAGCAGTTCTACCATGAAAGTTTATCAGAGAAGGCAACGTAATAGTAATTGGAGCTCAGATGCAACACAGCAAGATGGTAAACCGAGTTGGAACAAAGCATATGTGGCAGGCCCGAGCAACTTTGCCATTACAGGGCCATCATGTGGTACTAGTGGATGGAACCAGAGCAGTTCTACCACGAAAGTTTATAAGAGAAGGCAATTTGATAGTAATTGGAGCTCAGATGCAACACAACAAGATGGTAACCCAAGTTGGAAGAAAGCAAATGTGGCAGGCCAGGGCAACTTTGCCATTACAGGGCCATCTAGCTCTGGTGGATGGAGTAGAAAGACCAATAATCTTGGTAGAGGTCGAGGTGGTGGTAGAGGTGCAGTGTGGAAATCAGAGGGATCACACCGTGGAGGTAACAGTAGGTGGAAAGCCCAAAGAGCCAATACCACAAGCGCCCCGAACTTCCACATTTCAGGACCATCCAACTTTGGTGGACGGAACATCAAGACCGGCAATCTTGGCCCATGCCGTGGCAGAGGACCAGCATGGAGATCAAACGGACCAAACCGGGGAGGTAGCAATGGTGGACCAAGAGGGAGTTCAAATTTTACACTAGCGGAACAGCAGATACATGCACAAGTTGATCCAATCATGAAGGAAGTAAAGAGGATCATCCGTGAATCAAGGTATAATATGTAGCCCATTGCAACTCTAAAAAATCACAAAGCACTGAAAAATAGCTACACTTCTTCAAGTAAATGATGATATGACTGTTCGATTTAAGTTTGAACATCACAAAGTCCAAGTAACTGCAATGACTGAAAAGTGCACCTTCTCTTGTAGACCCCAAGTGGCTTCTTCTCTGTGTTCGTAATCCTTACTCACAGTCCATCTATTCCCATATTCTGCAGGGATGGCATCAAGCTTTCTGGAGATGATGAGAGGTTCATTGTTGAAAATATTCTCATGTACCACCCAGAGAAGGAAAAGAAGATGGCAGGGAATAACAATTACATAACGGTAAGCAGCATACCTTTCTGTCTTCCGATGCATCACAAGAACCAAAATCCAAAATGGAAACTTCATGAAATTTCTTCCCCTGTTTGCAGGTTGCTAAGCATCAAAAGTTCCATAGCTCCAGGTGCTTGTACGTCGTGTCCTCAGACGGCCCTCCTACAGATTTCTCCTACAAGAAGTGCCTAGAGAACATGATCAGGATTCACTACCCACGTGATGCAAGTTCATTCTGCAGAAAGTACTTCCAGTGATGAGCCATAGCATGTCCATTCACGTCGAACTGTGTGCGCTTGCAGTAGTGCAATGTCTAATCCCCTGAAATGACCTCATCTGGCATACACGATTTATGTGGACTCTGATGTCCATAGACTTGTATAATTCGGTGTGCTTGAAATTATTCTACAACTGTTATGCTATTTCTGAACATTAAGGAAACAAAACCTGGCATACATGAATTTCCCACAAACTTATATATGTTATGCTTAAGAACATTTTATAACTGTGAGATTAGTTCCGAGCAGTAGCAATCAAAAATACCAATAATGCTTGAATTTTTGTATGAATGCTATTTCTTACTGTAGTAGAGAGTGTTCACCACAACAATATGTTTTGAGTTAGTGGCAAACACAAAAGATTCAGGTTTGTGGGCTTCATTGTAATCGTACACGCCGACACACTGCCACAAATACAGATACATGTAACAGAAAAAGTAGTGTATGGAACATTACTTCAGGAACGCCAGCCTGAAAATGTATGCCTCAAAATAACTTGCTACTAATCAAAACCAATGACACATTCATAACTGGCACATATTATTACTTGTTGTATCCTTCAAACAGCTCTATAACTGAAATTGAAATGATGCTTAGGTGAATACATTTGGCGGGTACATTGTGTCTGCATAACAATATCATAGCTAGGTAGCTACAAGAAAACTGCACACTAGCCGGAGTAAGCGATTACCTTCCTGAAAGAAGGGAAGGAATCGTGCACACTCAAGCAGCAGCAACTCCGGTCTTCACCTCATCCGCGGCTTTCCTTTCGCACGATTCAAGGTATGACTTGAGGATCATGAGCCTGGCGGTCTCAAAAGCGCAGTAGCCAATCGCAGCGAAGCAGGCGCTGTGCAGGACCCTCGGCCCGATCCCCCGGGACAGGCCCATCAGGCCTTCCTCGGCGATGATCTCCTGCATCGTGCCCACCACCGTGCGGCTCCCCTGGGTGCCCACCCTGGTCATCAGCCGCGTCTTGACGACGTCGAGCGGGGTGGTGAGCCCGGCGGATATCGCGCCGGCGAGGGCGCCGCACAGCGCACAGCACGCTCTCCCCCGGCGCCAGGTTGGCGCCGTTGCTCTTGCTGAGGGCGAAGGCCTTGAGGTACTCGAAGGAGGAGTAGCTGACACGCCGGCGGGGAGGTTGCGGAGGAGCGTGGCGGCGTAGCCGGCGTAGAGCCCGAAGAAGCCGTCGGTCTGCAGGATCTGGAGGGAGATTTGGTTATCGTCAATTATCCCAGGATCTGGAGCAGCACCTGCCAGGAGCGGCCCGTGGCGGCGCCGGACTGGAGGCGCTGCGTGATGAGCTCCTTGGGCACCATGATGGCCGAGGAGGAGATGTTGCCGCTGGCGCCGGCGAGCGGGGGCACGAGGAAGGGCGGCAGGTGCGGGCGCAGCAGCGACTTGGCGAGCTCGCAGGTGCCGAAGTAGATGGCGGAGGAGGTGGCGGAGCCGAGGATGACGGCGGACAGGCCCCGGTAGAGGCCGAGCGGGCCGTCGGCGCGCAGGATGTCGGCGAACACCTGCCAGGAGCCGCGCGAGGCGGCCCCCGCCTGCAGCCGCGTCTTGACGGCGTCGAGCGGCAGCAGGGCCGCGTAGGTGAAGGCCCCCGCCGCCGCCCCCGCGCACGCCCCGATGGCCGCCCGCGCCAGCGGTGTGACTGCGCCTGCGCCTGCGCCGGGGCGGCGGGGGCGGGGATGGAGAGGGAGGAGGAGGAGAAGACCGGGGCGCGGCCGTGGGGGGTGGAGGCGGCGGCGGGCGAGTGGTGGAGGAGGAGCGAGGTGAGGTCGGAGAAGAGCGAGGGGAAGTCCTGCGAGCGGCCGGCGCCCGGGAGCGCGATGGGGAGCGGCTCCCTCGGGCGGCTTGACGACGGCATCCCGTCGGCGCCGGTGCCGCCGCTAGGGCCCCGGTGGAGGCGGAATGGGGATCGGCTCTTTTCCCTATTTTGACCTTTTCAGAAAACTTTCACACAAAAGAACTTCACGTAAAATTATTTCACAATCTGATTCTTTCGGTAACATCATAAGCCGTGGCATTTCTTCTTTATTTAGAAACGCCGAGTTAGCCAGTGTTGCTTGTCTGGTCGAGACGCTACGTGACAGGGCAGAAACACCAAATTATGTTGCGTCGCTGGAAACGCCAATGGGGTTGGCGTTCCAACTAGCTTGTTCATATTGTCATTTATTTATGAAGTGAAGCAACGCTGGCTAGCTCGGCGTTTTTAAATAGAAAAAAAACGCCACGGCTTGTGGCGTTGCCAAAAGGATCAGATCGTAAAATAGTTTTATGTGAAGTTTATTTTGTTCGAAAGTTTTCTAAAAGGGCCAAAATAATGAAAAAGGCCATGGGATCTGTCGCTGTGTTGCATATTGTTTTCTTTTTAAGGTAAGTCCTTGGGCCAATCATGAGCTTCCAACTGAAGTACTTTGTTTTTGACATCCTATATAAGAAGTTGATTCCCAATATCCTATTTATCTCAACATGCACACATATCATGTCATCAAAGGCCCATCACTACATGCATGAGAGAAAAAAATCATTATTAGTTGAACTCATGCACACCTTTCAACTCACCACACATGCCACCTCATCAAAAGTTCACTCAACATGCATAATTTTTTTTCTATTATACCACCTATATTCGAAATATTTTCCGACTACA